>NC_140932.1:93865854-94098354 GCF_014529385.1 Adiantum capillus-veneris
CTTGCACACAAGGTAGCTCCTCATAGCCCTCTAGTTACTGTGTAGCTTGCTTTGCTATAGCACCCTCACATTTCCCTCACGAGCCTCTCCTCTTAGCAAGGCTCAGCCTCCCCAAAATGAATAATCATTGGCGATTAGTCAAGATCGAACATTATCTTGGTGGCACAGATGCCTTTTTTTGGTGGTCTTAAGGTGGGGGGGCGGGGGGGGGGGGGGGGGGGGGGGTGCCGGGGGGAGAGAAAGAGAGAGAGAGAGAGAGAGCATTTCAATAGCACCAAATTAGGTAAAGAGGCTCCATGATGGAGCTCATGTAGTGGGCGAATCACATCTTTGACTTCAATCTGAAGTCGGTCAAGGGTGTTTACACACAGGAGTTGGAAGCAACACAACACAAAAGGATTTGATCCAAGAAGCTCTCCATTTTTTTCAGATAGTCCAAAACGAGGGGCTCTCTCCATGCAAACACCTATACAAACATTTTGGAGGCATTTAAAGGTGTTTACGCACCACGTGCCAAAACTTGGGTAGAGACCGGTTGGAAGCAGTCAACTACAGAAGCGGGAGTGGAAGAATATTAATGTATATTCATAATTCTTGGCTATATGAGAGAGAGAGAGAGAGAGAGAGAGAGAGAGAGAGAGAGAGAGAGAGAGAGAGAGAGAGAGATCCGCTTGACACATAGAAGGGGGGGGAGGGGGGGCAGGTCGTGAAGCTCGAATGAAGAGTGCCTTCATGGTTGGGAGCAGTCAACTACAAAAGTAGGAGGGAAAGAGAAATAACCTAATTTCATAAATCTTGGCTACAAGAGAGAGAGAGAGAGAGAGAGAGAGAGAGAGAGAGAGATCTATATGACACATAGAGGGCGGGGGGAGGGGGGTTGTGAAGCCCAAATGACGAGTGCCTTCATGGTTGGGAGCAGTCGACTAGCAAAGCGGGAGGGGAAGAGCAATAACCTATATTCATAAATCTTGGCACAAAGAGAGAGAGAGAGAGAGAGAGAGAGAGAGAGAGAGAGAGAGAGAGAGAGAGAGAGAGAGAGAGGTGTATCCCTATGACACATAGAGAGAGGGTTGGCGGTCTGATCCATGTTTGCCATCATGTTTGGAAGTAATCGCCTTTAGAGGCCAAAGCGGAGAAGAAATAGCACTCCCAATCATGGCGATGTGTGGCACCCGAGTGAGTATTAGGGGCGGTAGACCTCAATGGCATACTTTTTCCATGTGTATTAAGTTTATCTGATGTGCAACTTCTTACAAGCACTATGAGAAGGACGACATTGGTTGTACATTTATTTCACAAAGAGAAGTTCTCGGCTAATCACATGTGAGCTGTGAATGACTTTGTGGGATTCAGGGTGCTAGAGACAATAGCCCATATGTCCATCTCCACCCTAGCCAATAAAAATACATTTATGTGACCTATGATCTAACTGGCAACGAAGTTCTTTGGGAACATGTTCATATGCCTCACATCCAGACACACGTAAATGCTCATAGCTTGGCGTTTTCCCAGTCCATAACTCCTATCTTGAAATTCAAAGGAGAGCTAGGTGACCTATTGTTTATGTGCACTGTTGTGAGAACAACTTCCCCCCAGAACTCTGGAGTAAGTTTCAACATGGAAATCATAGAGATAACTCGCTCTTGAATCATGTGATTCATTCTTTTAGCTATCCCATTTTGTGCAGGTGTGTAAGAAGCAATAAACTGCCTACAAATGCCTCTTCAATTGCAAAAATCCTTGAACTCCGTGAAGAAATATTCTCCACCATTGTCTGTGCGAAAAGCTTTGAGCTTTTTTCCTGATTCATTCTCAACAATGGCGATGAATTCTTGTACCATAGAAAAAACTTCTTCCTTACGCTTAAGGAGATACACCCACACCTTTCTGGTTAAATCATCTATGAACGTGAGAAAGTAGTTTGCCCCTCCCCTAGAGTCTTATGTCACATTGGACCACACAAATCATTGTGCACTAAGTCTAAGGGTTCACCTAGTTTCTTGTTCAATAGCGAAGATGTCAACCTCGACTGTTTTCCGTATAGACAATGCTCACACAATGGAAAATCCGTGTAATCTAACACAAGTAAGGAGCCAAAATGCTAAAGTGTTTTCATTCCCTTTCGGCTAATATTTCCTAGCCGCCTATGCCACAACTCAGTAGACAGCAGCTTGACAACATAAATAGAGTGTTCGTTGACACTCGATAGAAACATAGAGTACAGGGATCCGTTTTAAAGACCTTTCATCATGACAAGGTTGTTCTTGCGGATTAGCCAAGAACTATTACCAAATACTGTAGTGTAACCAAGGTCACCATGAGAGGAGTTATCTATAACCGCTAGCATTGCCGCGATAAAACAAAGGAAAAAGGAGAGAGAAAAATTTGCGAGAGCGGCAATAACCGCGGCTATGGACGCGGTAGTGGTTTCTCAACAATAAGAGCGATAATAGTCACGGCAATATACCCGCTGCGATTATCGTGACAGTTGCCACTCCTATTATCGCACTTATTGCTGCTACACATCCATTCAAAAATAAAGGTGCTCATATGAGCCACTCAAAATTGGGCGGCTCAAATGAGCACCTTTATTTTTGACCTGCATAAAACAATAAAACATCAATTGTTTTTTGGAAGAGTATAAAAGAAACCAAAGAATTTAAATTAAATTTACTTTACCTTGAAAATTTAATATGCAGAAGATCAATTACTTAAAAAAGTTACAATAAAAAGTAAATAGTTGTATATACATTGTAAGATCCCTCCCTAAACCCTAGAGCCATTCAAAAAAAATTCAGCCTAGAAAATAATTTAGAAAAAGCAAGACCGACAAAGAAGTCATGCAAAAAATGAGACTTTACTCCGGAATGAAAAGACAAGGATATTCCAGATAAGAAATTACGTAATCCCTATACTTTTCCAAAAAGATTAAGATTATTTTTATACTTCTTCGTCAAAAGCCGCGTGAAAACTGATCTAGATCGAGAACTGGCAGAAAAAGGGACTAACTTGATTGGAAGAGAAAGTTAAGAGATCGGAATTGGGAAGAAATTGGGGTCCAATAAGAATCAAGAAGAGAATTGGGGTCCAATAGGAATTGAGAAGAAATTGGGGTCCAATAAGAATTGAGAAGAGAATTGGGGTCCAATAGGAATTGAGAAGAGAATTGGGGTCCATTAGAAATTAAGTATTCTACCCACCATTTCCTATATAAGCACCCCCTCTCCTTTGTAATTTAGACACACATTGCTAAGCTACTTGCATACTTGCCATGCTCAAGATTATGCTTAAGTAAATCAAGGTTTCCATTTAACCTTGCTCTTGCTCTTGCTCTTTCACTCTCTTGAAGGCCAAACCCTTGAGAATTTTGTGAAGAAGCTTCTCTCTCCTCTTCATCCTAAATCCCTTTCCTTCTTCCTTGAGCCTCACATCTCTTCAAGAAGGACTTCAAACCCACTTTCCTCTTGATTAAAGGAGGTAATCTTCACTTCTAGTAAGATTAATTAACCTAAACCATGTGTTTTCTAGGAAGGTTTATGTGCATCATTTTAGGTTTAAGCTTTAATGAAAACTTTGGAATTAGGGTTAAGTATTAAAGGTAGTTATGCATCATTAAGTTAAGCTTCAAAGGTAGATTTTTCCTCTTAAGCTAAGCTTTAATGGTAACTTTGCACTTAGGTGTAAACTTTAGTGACTACCTTGTATTTTAGGTTTAAGCTTTGATGGTAACCTTAAAGTTAGGGTTAAGTATTAATGGTAGTTATGCATCATTAACTTAAGCTTCAAAGTTAGATATGCATCCTTAAGCTAAACTTTAAAGGTAACTTTGCACTTAGGTGTAAGCTTTAGTGACTACCTTGTATTTTAGGTTTAAGCTTTAATGGTAACTTCGCAATTAGGAATAAGTGCTAAGAGTATCTATGCATCATTAAGTTAAGCTTCAAAGGTAGATTTTCATCCTTAAGCTAAGCTTTGATGGTAACTTTGCACTTAGGTGTAAGTTTTAGTGACTACCTTGTATTTTAAGTTTAAGCTTTAATGGTAACCTCGCAATTAGGGTTAAGTGCTAAGAGTATCTATGCATCATTAAGTTAAGCTTCAAAGGTAGATTTATATCCTTAAGCTAAGCTTTAATGGTAACTTTGCACTTAGGTGTAAGCTTTAATGACTACTTTGTATTTTAGGTTTAAGTTTTAATGGTAACCTCGCAATTAGGGTAAGTGCTAAGAGTATCTATGCATCATTAAGTTAAGCTTCAAAGGTAGATTTGTATCCTTAAGCTAAGCTTTGATGGTAACTTTGCACTTGGGAAAAGTATTGAAAGACAAGCTTGCAATTTAGGGTTTAGCTCCCATGGTGACTTTGTGTGTGATTAGGGTTAAGCTTCCATGGTGACATTGTGTGATTAGGGTTAAGCTTCCATGGAAACCTTGTCTCATTAAAGAGAGAAACGTTTAGTTTTTTTATGGTAATCAAGCTTAGGGTTTGCATGTCTCTTTATGGTAGGAAGAATGTATGGTTATAATCCTCTCTTCCAAGCTTTAATGGAAAGCTCGAAGACTCATAAATTATAGGACGACCTTTTAGCTTCCTAAATGGAAAGCTAGGCACCATAAGAAAAGAATAGTTATCTGAGCTCGATATAAGTAGTTCAATTTTTGGTATTGAAAAGTATTTCTAAAGTTGTCAATTTCAAGTTTGTTTGCAAATACGGGTTGGGGGAGATAGGGGATAACTTCATGGAATTGATCTCCGTGTTGTTTTGAACCAGAAAACTCTACAAGCTTCCATGGAGATGCCCCATGGATGGCAAAGGATTGCAAAACCTGGAAATCATACAAAACGGGGATTGAACTTAAAAAGTTGGAATTTCCGAAGAGACATTAACCATCAAATGCCTATGGCAAAAAAACTCGCTTGTATATTCTAAATAAACTTGGGTGGTAGATAATTAATGAAAGTAGGAATTAAGGTGAACAAATGAATGAACCTAGAAATTACCAACTAGGAGTTAAAAAGGAATCTCGAGAGGTGATAGGAATAGCCCATCGCAAAACATAAATTTAACTAGGAGTTTTGAAGATTGTCTGGAAATGACGGGAAACCAAGATGGATCTTCTTGGGGTCAATTTGATTGAAAGGCCGGCCCATTGAGAGGATTCTCTTGGGGAACTTTACGGAGATTAGCCCTTTTCGGCTAGGGCAGAGTAACTGGCGAGTTTGTTATACCTAGGTCATTCATGCCCGAGGGATAAGGGATGAATGGGTTTGTTTTATTTTAGCCCGGCCGGGTGAAGTACCCGCGGTTTCTTATTGGAAAATGGCCATAATCCGGGTATGGCCTGATGCCAATATTTAGATGAGAAGGTCATACTCAGGGAGGATGATGTGAATTTAATTAAGAAAATTTGTTCGATTTGGTTGCTTAAAAAGGAATTGGAAAGGCTAGGAATATAGGGGCTATCCTGTGCATCTGTCACCAGATGGTGCTATATCTCTCGAAATAAAATGCTTATGAAGGAATGATTAAATTACTTGATGATCATTTCCCAAACACTTAATTTTGGGAAATATTGTGAAGGTGCTGCCATTTTGATGGCTTGTAATTACTTGATGATCATTTCCCAAACACTTAATTTTGGGAAATATTGTGAAGGTGCTGCCATTTTGATGGCTTGTAACCGATTATCTTGGTCCTAAGTGAGGCAAGATGAATTGGTTGAAACTAAATGTGTTGCATGGTTAGTTAGGAAACTAGTTACAAGTTAATTGTAGTAGATAAAGGTAAAGAAATGAATTAAAAGTTTCTAAATAAAGATCTGGTGGGAACAACCAGATAAATTTGCTTGAATGAGGGTATGCAACAAGTTATATGTTGCTTGTTGTCTGACGATGTCTAATAGACTGTCTTCCTGATTTTGTAGTAGTTAAGTACTAGCTCGGGAAGGGATTTTCATGAAATGGTTCAGTGGGTGGGCGGATCCAGAGGATTAGATGGCCAGATGTTGAATAGAAATTTTATGTTAAACGCTAGGACTCTGCGGGATAAAAACGGGTAAGCGGGAACGAGCGAGACCGGGTAGGATTACAAAATCCCTCTTCTTAGGGAAAAGCGATAATTGCCTTGCCTACTTGTCAGGAAAAAGGGGTTATCGCCATGAACCAAGGGAGAACAAGAAAGCAAGGGCAGATCCTCAAGTTAAAGATCAAGAGAATCAAGAGTAAGGACGATGATTTTGAGTGTGGATGATTGATAGATGTCAAGGACGGATTAAATTATGATAAGCGGATAGAGTCGTCAAATTGATGGGATTTACCCCCTTGGGTTGGCATTCGAGATAGGCTGCAGTCCTGTCTGGGTGTCGGTCCCAAGTGGGAGGGATATTTGCAGATAGATCTACGTCATTCCCTGGAGAAGTCTGGAAGACTGAGGGAGGTGAGTAGGGTCGAGTCTGGGTATGGTCCTCACAAGTGGTATCAGAGCCTACTTTTGAGTCTTGGATCTTGAAATTTAGAATTTTGGATTTACGATTAATGCAAAAGAGAAAAACAACTCAGTCTAGCACCCAAATTTCAGTTATATTACAAAATGAAGTCTTGATGTTCCAATAAGTATTCAAAAAATTTTAAGATGGCTTGGGATCTGCCAGAAGAAATCCAGCGGATTATCTATGAGAGGATGGAAACCGCTACGCTAGAGCGAAGGCTCACTATGCTGGAACATTTTAGGGAGCTCTTATTTCCAGAAACCTATACTTGTCCCTGGGATTTAAGCAAGTGGGAAGTGTGCGTAAAATTGGAAATGAACGATATAGAAATTTGTGAAAGAATAGGTAATGCACTTGTGCAAAGATGCATGGAAGTGGCATAAATGAATGAAGACGCATGCACTTGTGCAAAGACACATGAAAGTGGCATGGATGAAACTTTTATTGAGCTTTACTTGTCATTCTCCCTTAAGCTTAGTAATAAGGAGCAAGATTGGGTAAGATAGCTACCACATGAAGAATTAATTTTTGGGACATTGACTTGAAGATAATTTTGAGTAATAATGAAGAAATCCAAGAAATTCTTGTGATTAGCCACAGATAAAGCTAATCACAATTATATATAGCAAGACTCGTTTTGAAACTACTCATGGCTTGGAATATTCAAGAAGAAGAAGTTTATAGGATAGTCCTGAAAGAATCGGGATAGCCAAACCAGAGAACACGTTAGTCATGTTGAGACACCTTATCGAATTTTTCTCTCCTAAGGAAAGTGCCATTTCTACTAAGAAATGGAGAACATGTGGGTCGAATGGAGTTACACGGTTAACCCTATGGGAACGCGTACAACTATTGAATAATTTACGGATTGCAATGATGAGAGAAAGTTGGTATTGGGACCAAAGAAATATGGTATGTTCCAATCTTATTTCCAGATTTTGAAAGTAAACTTCTACTTATAGCATCTAATTTGCCTCATGAAAATATGTTTATTTATCCAAGTTTGGGTATTATAATTTTACAGTTAGGCCTTTTGGTCTAACTAACACCCCTACTACCTTTAATTGTGTGGTGACAGATCTCTTCACGAAGAAGTTACAGGTATCTGTTTTGGTCTTTGCGGATGACATTTGGTTTATTCAGAAGCCAAGAAGATCGTAAACAATATCTATGACGATGCTTAGAAAGCCATTGAACCTGTTTTGAAGCTTCCAAATTTTTTATAAAGGTTTTTGAAGTTCCAGTAGCAGATGCCATGTCCTTTATAAATAGAAGGAATTCTACAGCAAGAAGTTTACCCCGTAGTTTATGAATCTTGAGGGCTTAGGATCCCCAAGAAAAACTATCCAACACATGTTGTAACCACTTCACTTTTAGCGTTACTATCCCTTTGCAATATGTAAGCTCTTGATGTATTGATTATAAGATGAACACAATTTTCCAACAATATGTAAGCTCGTGATGCTGCAATTTTTGGAAAAAGAAGATCAATCCAACCTTCTACTTTCAAGTTCTTGTAGTGCAATGAGAAGTTATTGCTGTGCATTTGACAAATAGAAAAGATAATAAATGAGACGTGCTTAAAAACTCACAAGGAATCAAGATGGGAAAGTACAATAGATAATCTCATAAATATTGCATACATTTAAAACTCCGAAGAAGAATCAGAAAACAAACTTATGAGTTAGCCAAGAACTCAAAGTTGGAATCTTTACTCAAGACTATCATAGATAGAAGACCCTTTGCACTAAATAGAGATGTCCTTAAGAATTTAATTAAAGAGGAGAGACTAACATTTCAAGAAAAGAAAGTACAAACAATACTCAAATTTTTCAAAAAAGGGTTATTTCTTCAATTAAAGCCAAAAAGGATTACAAGGGAGGCAGGAAGTAATTACAAGAGAGGCAAGAAAAAATTACAGCTCATCAAGATCCTCTAATATGTGGTCACATAACTAAGTATCGCAAACACCACACATATTAGGATGCTCACCCTCTAGAATGCTTCTATGACAAACATCTTGAGCAATTTCTCGGGTATGAGCTGAGAAAAGAAAAGGACCTCCAAGAGGAAGACTCCTGATGGTATTGAGGCAAATCTTGGAATGGGGGATAAAGTGCACAAGCAAAAACAACCTTGCGAAGAACCCAAAATCTCGTGTCCTTTTGACGCAGTAGTATCAAGGGCCAAGTCCCATAGCCTCTGTAACCATAGCAAGTTAGGTATTGTTGCGAAAATGGTCTCTACCCCAGAGAGTCACTCTTGTGAGATATCGTCATGTCTTTCATATCGTCTGGCCGACACAAGAATTTGGTTGAGGAAAGAGGAGATCTTTGTATCACTCTAAGAACTGTCTTTTGATTGCCTCATCTGCACTCTGCAAGTGAGAGATGCATACAGGAAGAACCAAGTCTTCTTGCCAAGACGCCATCAGATAAGAATATGACTAAGTTACAAGAGAGTGAAGATCGCAAAAATAAGAGGATAACAAGTGCTGATAAAGAAGGGATTACCAGGAGCTTATAAAGAGGAAGTACCGTATCGAAGAAGCTATAAACGCGATGGCTTATTGAAGAAGATAGCTTATTAAGAAAGATTTCCCCTGACTCTAATATTATATTAGCACATTTTTGGGGATGAAGAAGTGAAGAGAGAAGTCAAGTTGAAAGCGTTAACAAGAATTTAAGTAGCAAGACGTATCCAAGAACCTTCATCAATTACGTATTTTATTTGAGTTGAGGAAAGCTCTTTCTTTTTTTGTTGGGGAGAGATGCTGGCTCCAATAGACTCAAAGGCCTAGCTCTTGACCAGCACTCCTGTCCTCATCAACCCTGACTAATTCACTCCTTAGCTCTTCTTTACCCGAGGAAGTTCAACAAGAAATTCAGATAGATCCCTATTTTAGACCTCTTCTGCAAGAAATTCAAGCTTAGAACCCGAGGGAACACTTAACTGACTATACCTTAGCAAATGGTCTTCTTTACTACCTGGAAAGCTTCAGCCCCTAGATATTCCTCAGATGAAGTGGGAATATCTGAGTATGGACTTTGTTACAAGTCTTCCAAAGACAACTGGAAACTGTGATTCTATTTTTCTCATGGTAGATAAGCTCACTAAGGTGGCTCATCTAAATCCAATCAAGCAGACAGCCACCGCCATCGACATAGCCCAAGTATTTGTCAAAGAGGTAGTAAGATTACATAGAATCCTTGCAAGAAGATGCCAAATTTACTTCTAAGTTTTGGCAAGCCATGTTTCGATCTCTGGGTACCCAACTGAATCTCAGCTCAGCATATCATCCGGAGACTGATGGTCAAACTGAGCAAGTGAATCAAGTCATTGAAGATATGCTTCGAGAATATTGCAACCAGCAGACCTAGCAATGGATTAAGTTTCTTCCCCTAGTTGAGTTTGCTTATAACTCTTCTCACCATCGCAGCCTCGGAATAACACCCTTTAAAGCCTTGTATGGTCAGGAATGTTTAGTCCCTCTTCGATTAGCCAACCCAGCTCTTCATATTCCTTCCACTAAGTCTACCCTGGAAGAGATGGATCATCAACTTCTAGTCATTAGAGACAACCTGAAGAGAGCTAGTGATAGGTAGAAGAGCTACGCTGATCTTCATCACTCCACTAGAAGCTTTAGCAAAGGCGAACAAGTTTTCCTCAGAGTCAAACCCAAACGCAACTCCTTATAGCTAGGGAAATTCTATAAGCTTACATTCAGATATTGTGAACCTTTTGGAATCAAATCAATATCTCCCTTTTGTCCAAACCCTTGATCATATTTTTGGTTGGTTCTTCGGAACAACTTATAATTATTCTTCAAGATATCGATGGCACTTTTGATGTAATTTTTATGCGGATGTAATCAGTCGTCATATTTATGGAATTCAAGCATCTCTAGTCAGTCAATTCTTTTGAGATTCAAATCGTCTATGGTGTTTTACAAGTCTAATTGTTATGACACGTGAGATATCTAATTACCAAGTGAAAGATGAGACAATAAGCTATAGACATTAGAGAAATAAATATGGGGAAAATAAATTCGGTACACAAGGGAGGAGATATTGCAAGATTAATTGAAAGATCAGTATGAAATCCTTAACTGTCAAGAACATGGTATCAGTTGGATGATATCAATAGAGAAATGAGTCAACGCTCAAAATGGAAAAAAAGTTAAAGTCTAGGTAAGAATGGTAAGATTTTTACAAAGCATATTGAGGCTAGATAGAGAGCGAAGTGAAGAAATGATCGTCAGACCTCACAAGAGAAACACAGTCCGGTCACACCAAAGGAAAAATACCTAGTTGAGTAAGATCACATTCAGGAGTTAAAGTAAACCCGAGTCATTAAAGACTTCTTTATGATTAAGACTTTTGAGTCAGCGCTAAAAATGGAAGAGAAATGTATTATTCAAGGTCCACACCAGCTTCATTGTCCTTTAAATCTAAATACCCTAAAGTTACTGACCATCTTCAATCATTATAAGTTGATCAAAGACTGAGTCTGACTACTCTCTAAAGCATGTCCTGAGCTGAGGACAGCTCTTTCTTTTTGTTGGGTTGTTTGTAAGGTCCCTCCCTAAATCCTAGAGCCATTCAGAACTTTTTCAGCCTAGAAAATAATTTAGAAAAAGCAAGACCGATAAAGAAGTCATGCGGAAAACGAGACTTTACTCCAGAATGAAAAGACAAGGATATCCCGGATAAGAAATTACGTTATCTCTATATTTTTTCAAAAAGATTAAAATTATTTTATACTTCTTTATCAAAAGCCACGTGGGAACTGATCTAAATCGAGAACTGGCTAAAAAAGGGACTAACTTGATTGGAAGATAAAGTTAAGAGATGGGAATTGAGAAGAAATTGAGGTCCAATAAGAATTGAGAAGAGAATTGGGGTCCAATAGGAATTGAGAAGAAATTGGGGTCCAATAAGGAATTAGGAAGAGAATTGGGGTCGTGTAGGAATTGAGAAGAAATTGGGGTCCAATAAGAATTTAGAAGAGAATTGGAGTCCAATAGGAATTGAAAAGAAATTGGGGTCCAATAAGAATTGAGAAGAGAATTGGGGTCCAATAGGAATTGAGAAGAGAATTGGGGTCCAATAGGAATTGAGTATTCTACTCACCATTTCCTATATAAGCACCCCCTCTCCTTTGTAATTTAGACACGTATTGCTAAGCTACTTGCATATTTTCCATGCTCAAGATTATTCTTAAGTAAATCAAGGTTTGCATTAAACCTTGCTCTTGCTCTTTCACTCTCTTGAAGGCCAAACCCTTGAGGGTTTTGTGAAGAAGCTCCTCTCTCTTTCCTCTTCATCCTAAATCCCTTTCCTTCTTCCTTGAGCCTCACATCTCTTCAAGAAGGACTTCAACCCCACTTTCCTCTTGATTAGAGGAGGTAATCTTCACTTCTAGTAAGATTAATTAACCTAAATCATGTGTTTTAATACTATAAAGGTTTATGTGCATCATTTTAGGTTTAAGCTTTAATGGTAACCTTGGAATTAAAGTTAAGTATTAATGGTATTTAGACATCATTAAGTTAAGCTTCAAAGGTAGATTTGCACTCTTAAGCTAAGCTTTAATGGTAACTTTGCACTTAGGTGTAAGCTTTAGTGACTACCTTGTATTTTAGGTTTAAGCTTTGATGGTAACCTTGGAGTTAGGGTTAAGTATTAACGGTAGCTATGCATCGTTAAGTTAAGCTTCAAAGGTAGATTTGCATCCTTAAGCTAAGCTTTAATGGTAACTTTGCACTTAGGTGTAAGCTTTAGTGACTACCTTGTATTTTAGGTTTGAGCTTTAATGGTAACCTCGCAATTAGGAATAAGTGCTAAGAGTATCTATGCATCATTAAGTTAAGCTTCAAAGGTAGATTTTCATCCTTAAGCTAAGATTTAATGGTAACTTTTCACTTAGGTGTAAGCTTTAGTGACTACCTTGTATTTTAGGTTTAAGCTTTAATGGTAACCTCGCAATTAAGGTTAAGTGCTAAGAGTATCTATGCATCATTAAGTTAAGCTTCAAAGGTAGATTTACATCCTTAGGCTAAGATTTAATGGTAACTTTGCACTTAGGTGTAAGCTTTAGTGACTACCTTGTATTTTAGGTTTAAGCTTTAATGGTAACCTCGCAATTAGGGTAAGTGCTAAGAGTATCTATGCATCATTAAGTTAAGCTTCAAAAGTAGATTTGTATCCTTAAGCTAAGCTTTGATGGTAGCTTTGCACTTAAGAAAAGCATTAAAAGACAAGCTTGCAATTTAGGGTTTAGCTCCCATGGTGACTTTGTGTGTGATTAAGGTTAACCTTCCATGGTGACATTGTGTGATTAGGATTAAGCTTCCATGGAAACCTTGTCTCATTAAAGAGAGAAACGTTTAGTTTCTTTATGGTAATCAAGCTTAGGGTTTGCATGTCTCTTTATGGTAGGAAGAATGTATGGTTATAATCCTCTCTTCCAAGCTTTAATGGAAAGCTCGAAGACTCATAAATTATAGGACGACCTTCTATCTTCTTAAATGGAAAGCTAGAAGACTCATAAATTATAGGACGACCTTCTAGCTTCCTAAATGGAAAGCTAGACACCATAAGAAAGATTAGTTGTCTGAGTTTGATAGAAGTAGTTTAATTTTTGGTATTGAAGAGTATTTCTAAAGTTGTCGATTTCAAATTTGTTTGCAAATATGGGATGGGGGAGATAGGGGATAACTTCACGGAATTGATCTCCGTGTTGTTTTGAACCGAAAACTCTACAAGCTTCCATGGAGATGCCCCATGGATAGCAAAGGATTACAAAACCTGGGAATTTTACAGAACGCGGATTGAACTTAAAAAGTTGGCATTTTCGAAGAGACGTTAGCCATCAAATGCATATGGCAAAAAAACTCACTTGTATTTTCTAAATAAACTTGGCTGGTAGATAATTAATGAAAGTAGAAATTAGGGTGAATAAATGAAAGAACGTGAAAATTACCAACTAAGAATTAAAAAGGAATCTCGAGAGGTGATAGGGATAGCCCATTGCAAACAATAGATTTAACTAGGAGTTTTGAAGATTGTCTGGAAATGACGGGAAACCAAGATGGATCTTCTTGGGGTCAATTTGATTGAAAGGTCGGCCCATTGACAGGATTCTCTTGGGGAACTTGACAGAGATTAGCGCTTTTCGTAACTGACAAGTTTGTTATACCTAGGTCATTCATGCCCGTGGGATAAGGGATAAATGGTTTTGTTTTATTTTAGCCCGGCCGGCTGAAGTACCCGCGGTTTCTTATTGGAAAACGGCCATAATCCGGGTATGGCCTGATGCCAATAGTTGGATGAGAAGGTCATACTCAAGGAGGATGATGTGAATTTAATTAAACAATTTTTTTGATTTGGTTGTTTAAAAAGGAACTGAAAAGGCTAGAAATATAGGGGTTATCTTGTGCATCTATCACCAGATGGTGCTATACCTCTCGAAATAAAATGCTTAGGAAGGAATGATTAAATTACTTGATCAGCGTTTCCCAAACACTTAAGTCTGGGAAATATTGTGAAGGTGCTGCCATTTTGATGGCTTGTAACCGATTATCTTGGTCCTAAGTGAGGCAAGATGAATTGGTTGAAACTAAATGTGTTGCATGATTAGTTAGGAAACTAGTTACAAGTTAATTGTAGTAGATAAAGGTAAAGAAATGAATTAAAAGTTTCTAAATAAAGATCTGGTGGGAACAACCAGATGAATTTTCCTGAACAAGGGTATGCAACAGATTGTATGATGCTTGTTGTCTAACGATGTCTGATAGACTGTCTTCCTGATTTTGTAGTAGTTAAGTACTACCTCAGGAAGGGATTTTCATGAAATGGTTCGGTGGGTGGGCGGATCCGGAGGGTCTGATGGCCGGATGTTGAATAGAAATTTTATGTTAAACACTAGGACTATGTGGGATAAAAACGGGTAAGCGGGAACGAGCGAGACCGGGTAGGATTACAAGATCCCTCTTCTTAGGGGAAAGCAATAACTGTCGTGGCTGCTTGTCAGGAAAAATGGGTTATCGCCATGAACCAAGGGAGAACAAGAAAGCAAGAGCAGATCCTCAAGTTAAAGATCAAGAGAATCAAGACTAAGGACCACGATTTCGGATGTGGGTGACTGATAGATGCCAAGGACAGATTAAATTATGATAAGCGGACAGAGTTGTCAAATAGATGGGATGTACCCCCTTGGGTTGACATTCGAGAGAGACCAGAGTTCTATCTGAGTGTCGGTCCCAGGTGGGAGGAATACCTGCAGATAGATCTACGTCATTCCCTGGAGAAGTCTGGAAGACTGAGGGAGGTGAGTAGGGTCGATTCTGGGTATGGCCCTTACATACATTGTGTCACATTGGGACTTTAGGAAAGTTTAGACAAAATATTATTCTATCTAATCCTCCTCTCTCTCGTCATCGTTCACAGGTACGTACGTTTGATCACCTTGACTCCACATAAACCCAAACCAAATTAAACAATTATCGACAGTTCAAAAGAATCGATACAGATTACTTGTTTAGACTTACCGCTTGTAGTGATCCAACCGTTGCGTCAAAATGCTCGCGAGAGATTTGGTTGTTTTTTAACAACCATCGCCAAGTATCAAATTATGTATGTCACTCCCGATACTTGACCATCTCTCTGTTTGGTTGAGAAAAGAGTGATATTTTCCTAAGTCAGGAACAAAAACAACAAATCATCAACTACAATCTTAATAATCACTGATCGACGTTATAATTTAATCAATCTTACATATTTGTCCTTCCAAACTCCCTTGCCTCCTGAGCCATTGTGCGTGGGAATTCGTCTGGCACGAGCCTCGCATTGTTGTCTGTATAATGAGCCCGTTGCAGCTTGATCGCTCTTTTCTTGAATTGCCTACTCCCACTCCGCATCTACCATGTTGCCACCACGGTAGCTCCTATCTAGATCTCTAACCTGGTTGGCTGTTGCGTGGCGCACACTGGATTGCTTGTTTTTTAGAAATGTCTTTATATAGCCCTCCAACCACTGTTGTGAAAAACGTTGATCGAGGGAATTTGGAAATCTAGCTAACAGTGCGTCCTCAATGTACCGTACATGATCGGACAGTTGCTCTCTAAACTTTATAAAATAGTTCTTATACATTGAATGTATAAGAATTTATAGATGGCGTCGAAATGCTCTACCCTATGCTGTGTCGATTTGACCATGTAGTAGCACCCATGTGTGTATGGCAAGGGTGCGTCAGTATTCTCAGCCTCTACGTCAGGGACAGCACGCTTTGAAAGTGGGGACTTCGCCCCCCCCCCCAACTATGAAAACAGAAAAAACCACAAGATCCATTGCTGCTTCGTCTCTCATGATGCTCGCTGCCCTCAGAAGAACGTCCACGCGCACTGCTAGAGGAAGGTCGACGACGGTGTTCTGGTAAAAATGGAATAGATTGGCCTAGGAACCTGTGATGAGATGGGAGTGGAGCCTGCTATGGAAGGGGAGTAGGACGATAAGAAGGGGTTGTAGACTGAGGTGCCGTCGGTGGGAGGCTCTGTAGGTAAGGAGTCCCTCCCTGACTCCCCTATGTTGTAGTCTGCAGAGAAAGACTGTAGCTCGCAAGCTACTGCGGAGTGTAGCGACCAAACAAATTCTTTGTCTATCGGAGATACTAGTCTCATAAAGAGAGAGCTCGATGTAGGTCTGGATCTATGACCGGTGGAAGAACCTGAGAAGGGTAGATGTAGGATGGTCATGCCTGCAAATAACAAAAATAAACCTATGACACTTATGGTTTAGGGTTAACTAGCTAGAAACATTCTTTATTTTTTTGCTTGTTCTCACCGACTCAAGACTCGGGTCCATTGGAGGCGATGTCCACCCCGGGTGGGAGCCCCTGGATGTGAACCAACCAAAAGAAGAGCCAGCTGGCTGCTCCCCACCGGGTGGTCTCTCTTTTGACATCTACATTACAAAGAGCAATATAAGATTTAGCTTTTCCGCTTAGTCACTCATCTATAAATACGTACACAAGTATATTAGCACACAAACATGTAGATACATATACATACTAGTAGACCTAAGTAGAGGCTAGTGGTTCCAAAGTTCAAGTGGCACCTCTTTAGATATCATCACAGTCTCAACCGTGGTAAAACCAAAGGTACGTTGCGATAATCCATGCAAGAGTGGACCAATGACCGCAATGCCACGATTAAAAAGGGACTATATCCAAGAGGAAGCGTCTAACCTTCGGGTGAAATGCTCCCACACTTAGTTCCTACATACATGCATAAACAAATATATATGTACACACAAATATATATACATATACGTAATGTAGCCATCGTTTTGAGTAGAGATAAAGAGTTATGGTTGTAAATGTAGCCATCCTTTTGTGTTGTGC
Source organism: Adiantum capillus-veneris (assembly GCF_014529385.1). Taxonomy (NCBI): domain Eukaryota; kingdom Viridiplantae; phylum Streptophyta; class Polypodiopsida; order Polypodiales; family Pteridaceae; genus Adiantum; species Adiantum capillus-veneris. The sequence continues at coordinate 93,882,744 of NC_140932.1, forward strand.
ACAGTGCGAGAGTGCTCGCTGCTTCTATAGAGTGCTATGAAGAAGAGCTTCTTTATTGTGCTTCTTGCGCAGCATCTCTTCACATCAACTCCTTGTTTGAGGGATTACTTTGCCTCCATTTTGCATGCATGTCTGCCTCCATTCTGAGGTAAGGTATCATTAAAAGCTGTCCAACCTAATGCCAATAGAGAGAAATATAGAGAAGTTAAGGAGAAGAGAGTAGAAAGTAATTTTTGAGGGTCTATCGACGTCACGTAAAGAAGCTCTTTTGCATAGCACTCTACAGAAGCAGAAGCATACCCGCACTGCGCACACCACGAAATGGTTGCTCCACCTATAACCATTGCGCTTTATCTCCCTTTTCTTTATCCTCCTCTCTCTTTCTACCGATCGATATCTCTAATTCTCTCTCTCCCCCTTTCCATCTATCCCTATCTCTCTATTTATCTCTTTGAAGCTCTCTCTCTCTCTCTCTCTCTCTCTCTCTCTCTCTCTCTCTCTCTCTCTCTCTCTATCTCTATCTATCTCTCTATCTATCTATCTATTCCTGTTTCTCTATCTCTATCTCTCTTTCCCTCTATATCTCTCTCTCTATCCCTCTCTATCCGTCTTTCTCTATCTCTATCTCTCCCTCTTCCCTCTCTCTCTCTCTCTCTCTCTCTCTCTCTCTCTCTCTCTCTCTCCCCTCTTTCTCTATCCCCCGCCTCCCCTCTCTCTCTCTCTCTCTCTCTCTCTCTCTTCCTCTCTATATATCCCTCTCTCTATCCCTCTATCTTTCTCTCTCTTTCTTTCTCTCTCCCCTCTCTCTCTCTCTCTCTCTCTCTCTCTCTCTCTCTCTCCTTCTCTTTCTCTATTTCTATGTAACACTTCTATCTAGCAAACTTAAAATTTCTATCTAATATTCACTATTTCTAACAAACCCAACATTTTTAACATTTGCAGATCTAACAAGCCGAGCAACGCAACCATTTTCAAACAAGCGTCTCTTCTCTACCACGCACAAAGAGACATTTCAACAATGCAACCATTTGGGATATGAACGAGGTATGTCATGATATCTCTACTTTTTTTATTTTTTTAGGGTTTATGCATGTGTGTGTGTGTGTGTGTGTGTGTGTGTGTGTGTGTGTGTGGTAGTAGTAGTAGTAGTAGTAGTAGAAAACAATAGGGAAAGAGGAAGGAGGAGCGTTGTTTTTGTGTTTACCTTTTGTTGTAGCGCGGTTGCCGGCTAGGTTGAGCTTCCAATGACGAACGCGGAATACCCCCTTTGACGAACATGGGTGTGTGTATGTGTTGATTTTGTACTTGAGATGGAGTAGGGAGAGAATGTGTAGGGAGGGGGAGGGGGGGGATATATGGTTTGGGAGGTGGAGAGGGAAGGGCAGGGGAGAGGTGAGGAGGGGGGGGGGGGGGGGGGGGGGGGGGGGGGGGGGGGGGGAAGATCTTGGAGAGGGAGCATTGGCGGAAAGGAAGGAGAGCAGAGCATGCAGTAAAAATGCGGCATACTCCTCTACCTCCTTGCCTATTTTAGGCGCCGGGCATTATCGCGGCTATTACCGTGCCTATTGTCGCGGCTGTTATTGCGCCTATTATCACGATTGGTCATTTCAAACGGATACATCCGAATCCGAGGTTGTAGGGGGGAAGGGGGGTACAAACCACCCCCTCTATCCTTAGCTATCCATTATTCCATTTTTTAGCCTTTTGAGTTTTTTATGAAGATTTTTACTTTTTATGGATACTTTATTTTGTAGTACTTTTAAATGTTTATTAATTGCATTTTTTAATTATCTTTTATTTAAAGATAACTCTAGCACTCATTGTCATTTATTCTTAAATTTATGTAATTTTTTAATGGAATTTAGGGCTTTTCTAATTATGTATTTTTTAGGACACATGACTAAATAAACAACATTTCGCGTGTGCAAGACATTGACTGGGATGATCGTGGTCCCCTTGGAGGCCCTAAGCGCAGGTATTGGCTCAAGGAAAAACTCCCTTGTCCTTGCGCCAAGTGCAAAAGGGCAATCCCTCGCTTGAGGTGCATTGCCTTGGAGCACGTAGAGAACGAAGGGATTTGGCATCCACAAAAAAGCGCCCGGAGAGATGAGAGCACGACTCACCCGTAGCTTGAGGAGGTGCTCCATTGGTATGTGTTCGGTGGTGGTGCACCAATGCGCAAGGCCGAACGGCAGAGGCAAGAGCGACTGGGTGATTTGGGTGCACCACATGGTGATCCTCCCATTGGCTCTACTTCGGCTGCTCCTATGGCGTCTCCGTCGCACTTTGAGGCAAAGGATGAGCACATGTTCGACATGTGTGATGAGTTACTAGCTCATGAGCACAACGTGTGCAAGGAGGATTTTCAGCTCTGCAGTAAACGGGCTACCAAAACGGAGGATAGATTGATAGGCGAGTGTCCGAACACCTCTTTACGACGGTGCACGGTACTCGCTGCTTCGAGCATCCTTGGAAGTCCTCAATTTGCAAGCAAAATTTGATTGGAGTAATGCAAGTGTCGGTCCACTACTTTTGTAAGTATGGAATGTGCCTTTTATATACTCTCCACTCGCTTTATGGTGCCGTCTTCTAGCAATTATACTAATATGCTTGTTTGTTGTAGTTTGATGGGCAAAAATGCTACCAGGAGATCACCACATGCCTCCAGATTGTCGACTACCTAGATCGTATGTCACTGCACTTAGAATGGAGTATGAATGCATCCATGCGTGCGTCAACGATTGCATGCTACACCGCAATGAGCACGCACATGCTACCTCATGTCTCGTGTGCGGGGAGGCACTATACAAGACCGGAGTGAGCGGGGCGCACCTACCCCGCAAGGTATTGAGACATTTTCCATTAATTCCTCGCATCCAACACATGTTTAAAATCAGGTCTATCGTGGAGCTTCTCGTGTTGCATACCAACCATCACTCAAATGATGGAATGATGCGTGTCCCTGCCAATTCACCTGCATGGAGGCACATTGAAACTCAATGGCCAGAGTTTGGGTTGGAGCCTCAACACTTGAGGCTTGGGTTAGCAAGTGATGGTGTCAACCCCTTCGGCATTAAGTCTACTTCATGGAGCACTTGGCCTGTGGTGATTGTCAACTACGATACTCCACCATCGGAGACAACCAAGAAGGACAATATACTTCTTTCCTTGCTTGTGCCAGGGAAGTACAAAATGTCAAAATTGATGTCTACCTCGAGCCCCTCATCAAAGAATTGGAGGAGTTATGGAGAGGCATTCCTATTGTCGATGTCTCACTTGCAAAGGGGGGGAGAGAGGCCATTGTGAGGGGAATCTGTATGTGGACTATGCATGACTATCCTGGGCTTGGAGAGATTTCTGGTAACCCCCTTTCCTCTATCTCTCTCTTTGTCTTTTCCTCTCTCCCATTAGTTCTTTCCCTCTCTCTAATGATATGGTATGTATGCAGGGTTGTCCACATTGAGGCACAATGCATGTCCTACTTGCGGGCCATCGTTGGTGATGGAGAGGCCCAATTCCTTGCGCAAGGTAGTCTATCCAAACAACCATCGTTTCTTACCCCAAGGGCATAACAAGCACAAGGCTCCAACAAATGGGAAGACCCCTCTAAAGCTCATGATGGCAGGTTCGGCAACCATTTGGGAGGAACACCACAACAACAATCCGGAGATGTGTCCACCACCAAAAGGCATGTCAAGGTATTCTATATTTTGAAGGTTTCCATATTGGAAGGACTTAAAAATACAACACCTCTTGCATCCCATGCACATATTCTAGAATGTAGCCCGAACACTATGGGACCACATTATTGGAAAGAAGGACTCTTTGGATGCGAGGGAGGATTTGAGGCTTTTAAAACGTCTCCCCACCTCCCACGTCGTACCCCAAATGGAAAGATTGTGCTTCCTAAAGCACCATGGATGCTAGCCAAAGAAGAATTAGACAAGGTGAACAATATCATTGCCTCTATTCGCACACCAACAAGATACATGAGGTCGATAAAGGGAGCTTTCACAAAAGTGAAGAAGGGTGGAATCGTTCAATTGTATAGGTTGAAGTCCCATGATTGGCACAAGATGCTTCAGGTAATCTTCATACTCCCTATTCTATCTATAGTTTGTGTGTATGAATTTCACTCGCTTTCACTTTCGTTAAGTTACATTGTAGTTCATTCTGTCAGTGAGTATGTGTATATGTCAAGACAAGAAAGTCAGGGACGCTATTTTCAAACTAGGAGAGCTAGTAAGGTATACCACAAGACTCCACTCAACTACACCTTTTTTATGTACACAATAATTTCAACTAGCACTTAGTGTATCCTTGTGTGTTTTCTTGCAGATTTGTGAGCTCCAAGGAAATCGAAATAGATGCTATCCCTCCTGCTCAAACACTTGCAATAGAAACCGTGTGTGCCATTGAAGATGCATTTTCTCAATCGGTCCTTCTTAGTCAAATTCACCTCTTGGTTCACGTGGTGGAGGAGATTGCTATATGTGGAGTAGTGCACACATTGTATGGACGAAGGGTGGATCGTTCAAGAGGCATTTGTTTACATATCAGAATATTTGGCACAAGTTGATCCTTCAATGCCTCGCATGTGGTCAGACGAGGAAAATGCAAGGATGACTTCACATTGTGGATAGTGGCAAAGGCAAGGTGTTTGCAAGAGAGAGAAGCATGGAAACAAGCACATGGAGGAAGGAGGGCACCCCCAGTGCCTAGACACCTTGAATGTTTCCCATATCTCATTAGTGCAAAGTGATTTCATGAGAGAATGACCGAGGCAAAAGCGCGCGAAAAAGACATCACCAGCAAAGAATGGGAGTATGCACGAGGCTGCGTACCAAATGTACAGTACTCATATACCTAAACCATATTGTAAATTTTTTTCTTGAAATTATCTTTAATATGTATTTGATAAAAGATATTTTTCTATTTTGTAGTGCCTTTCGTATAACTCTATGTGGTCAAATGGTCGTCACTTTTGTACGCGCCACATTGACGAGCGTAGAACCACCATAGATTGTGCCATCATGGGCAACTTTGACACAAACGATGATGAAGCCAGGTACTACGAAACTATTAAAAGGATACTAAAGGTTAATTTTAGAACCTTTTATACCTTCATCTGTGAGTGCAAGAGGTTTGCAAATGTGTCTAGATGACTTGAGAATGGCCTCTACATGGTGGACTCTAGTGTGTATCACACAGGGAGGTATGACAATTTAGTTTTACCGCGCAATTGTGAGCAGGTGAGTGACATGTACCTTTTTTTTCTTATTTGATTGTAGCATTAATTCTACCAATCTTGCTCACTTTGAGCTTCTCTTTTATAGGTCAACTATATTCTAGCAATCCGCCAACCAAAACTTTGGTTCGTAATTCCTGTGATACCTCGGGGGAGAACCATTTTTTCCACTAATGAAGTGGAGACCATCTTCGACCCTCTTCCACCTCCAACTTTGGATGAGGTAGAAAGAGAGGAGAGGGAGGTCGATGAATCAAGTACGGCGGTAGCAAGTCTTAGCGAGGATGATTGTCATGATGATGAAGATGATGAGATGGAGGATGACGAACACAAAGATGATGAAGCCAATGCATCCACAAACGACAATTCCGTTTCTCTCTTTATTGATTTAAGAGCCATGGACTGAGAATTGGTTGATGCCTCATGTAGAGATATTTTGGAAGATGATTCATAAACATTTTGCAGTTATGAAGTTTTTTGGTCGTGTAATCCATTCATCTCTCTCTTCTCCCTCTTCCTCTCTCTAGATTTGGGAACATGCTCAACTATGTTAATCAATTGATAGTGATTAATTTAGTTGTAACCAAGTGTAATGTTATTATCCCCTCCTCCTCTCTCTCTCTCTCTCTCTCTTCTTTTTTAAATTTGAAAATTTTGTACAATATTCTTTAATTTTTATTGAGAGGAGAGACCACTATTTGAAGCGTGGGGGCGGGGGGGGGGGGGGATGTTTAAGCCAAAATTTGAAAGTTTAGGCGCTAAATTTTGTAGTCGGAAATAAACCGCGATAATATATGCGGTAATAACGGCGGTAATAAATGCGAAAACAGTCATGTTAATATTTTAAACACAAAAAAAACCCCATCCTCCTGTCTCCTCTTTCTCTACATGAGTTTGTATCTTCTCTCTACAAAACGCAGTAAAACAGCGCCAATAACACTTGGAGATTTTCATAGTGAGTCATCCAATTGCCCTATAGAAAGTAAGCTCTTTGTGAGTTTGGGCACATGTCAAACATTTTGCAATACAAAAGTAGTGTCATTGTACATCTGAAGCTTCACATCACCAATGTCAATAATATCAAGCTCAGGAATCACCGAGCTTGATTATGTCATGCATGGACGCATAAGAGGAAAACCAATCTCTATGCGATGTGACATGAAAAACTTGCACCAGAATCGAGAATTCAATTTTGTGCATAACTGTCATCCTATGCAACCAAAGCATCTGGAGTGATTCGAAATGAAAATGATAACATATGAGGGATATGTTGTCACCTCTTCATGAAATACTGATGGCATAACATTCATCATTGGAGGAGCAACATCCTCTACTGCAATGATAGGCATGGGAGGCTTAACCACATTGATCTCCTCAATCTTTATCGTACTTTATCCTTTTCCAAAATTATCTTTTTGCATGTTTTTTTGGTCTCTTTAGAGATTGTGACAATCCTTTTTGTAATGACCCTTTTCTTGGCAATAGTAATGTGCGTTGCATTTATACACATGTACCGAAAAAATATACATATAAAATGTTACTATACACTGAAATCTCGAATAATCATCGATTAGCAGAATTTTTTCTTTTTGATCAAAAATATTTCGATCGATAAAAATTGCTTATATAAAAGCAATCATTGGCTACGATCAGAACCAATGACTGCATTTGAGAGAGCAACAGACAACTAGAGCTTATTGAAGTATACTTTTAAACTTGTTTAAATGTGTACTAACTTGTTTTGTGCCAGACTCGTGTGGTGCAGTATTTTTTCTCTCACCACAGAATTGTCTTGCACGTTATAGGTCACTTCGTGGTGTGTAGCCATCCAACTCACACCAGAAGTGAGTTTCTCATGCTGTGCAGCCACTTGGCTCACTGCAAGGAAGGGTTTTAGGACAAACTTAGATTCTCACTCGTGTGGTGCAGTAGTATATCTCTCACCACATAGCTGAGTTAGAATTTAGTGGTCAACTCGTGGAGTGTAGTAGGCATGATGCTACACCTCTCACTTCAGAGTGACCTATAGGTTTCTCAATTTTAGACCAGCTCAATTCATCGTTTGTACCATGCAAAAATGCAAGAGTTCTGCTCGTCAAAATAGAGAGTGGAGAGATGCATAGTTTATGCCCTCTTCATCTTTGTGTGACATATTGTTTCCTCTTGTGCTTCAAACTCCAAAGACACGTCATTGTTCATCACTAGATGACTTGGTGTTGTCTTGGATGTAGATACATACGATATTTGGCTTGCATCTGAGATTGTTAAGTTGTCCGCTGATGTTTGTGTTGTAAGTTCCACACACTTCATCAGGGATTAGATTAAGTAACATCATCGTTCTTACTACATAGAAATATGAGGGTTACGTTTGTCTACCTAAGAGTGGAGAGATACATACCTATGCCCTCTTCATCTTAGCATGACACACCTTGCCCTTGTATTTTCTGATCCTAGATACTCCACTCATTAGTAGATGACTTGGTGTTGTCTTGGATGTAAATATGTACGTTGTTTGACCACAATCTAAGATTGTTAAACTGCATTCCACACACTTCGTTTGGAACTAGATTGATTAAACTATCAATCAACATTACAACAACGTCCAAGACTTGTGCTAAGCGTACCTCATACAGCTAGGTTGTTCACATGTATGCTCCGATTGTTTATGTGTATTATGTAACGCACATAACAGGGTCCAGTTTTTGTGATGAGCATCCCTCACACTCCTGGCCTGTTCACCTCTCTCCATCTCTCTCTTTGCGTGTTCTTCTCTTTGTTGTACAATGTATGGATTGCAATCATAATATATCGTTGTCGCTATAAATTATGTCAATTGTTTATGGATTAGCATCATGACATGATTTTGATAGTTTACCCTCTCCTCTGACAATGTTTATGTTTTAAAATTGTATCTTGCAGATATGGAGGATACTAAAATTCATCTTGGAAGTGATAGTATGTCACCTTCATCACATGTCAGAGCGTAAGCTTTGTCATTGCCTAAACCCCTCTACTCCAAAGCATTATTACCAATTCAAAGAGGCCATAGCAAAGTCTGTATTTGAGCATCTTCAGCTAGTATTTACGTTTGCTGCTTTTGACCTATCTCTAATGACATCAGGTTCATTATTGAACATGGTCAAGTAATCTATTGGACAAATCGCAAATATTTTCACGATCTAAAATATCCTAAAATCATTACTTTGCCATGCGTAGCTACTCGCATACTGAAGTCGCGGAGCGGAGCGTGGATCGACTCTCTCTCTCTCTCTCTCTCTCTCACACACACACACACACACACACACACACACACACACACACACAGATACACAGAGATCTTACACAGTACGCAGAGAATTCGTTTGAAGGGTTATCTCCCAAAAACCTTATTATCCACAAAAGTATAAGTAAGTATATACAAAGAGTCAGTGATAAGTGAGTTAGGCTAGCGGCCGACCATATCTGTATAAGAGGCCACTTGGGCTTTAACCCAACAACCTCCCACTTAAAGTCCAACGTGGCACTTTAAGTAACTGTAAATCTATGAACATAAATGTACAAAGATTTACATGGCTGCCATCTATCCAATGCCCAATAACTCACGACAATGCACAAAGCCCTCTCCTGGAAGTCCCTTTGTGAGTAGATCAGCAGGATTATCCTTGGTGTGGATCTTCAGCAGTTGTATCTGCTTGTCTTCAAGTACTTCCCTAATGAAGTGATATTTCACATCAAAATGCTTAGTCTTCGAATGGAACACTGAATTCTTTGCCAATTGTATAGCACGTTAACTATCACAATATAACTCTGGCATATCTACTTTGATTCCCAAGTCTGCTACCAATCTCCCAAGCCAAATAGCTTCTTTGCATGCCTCATTTGCTGCAACATACTCAGCTTCTGTAGTAGACTTCGTAACACAATCTTGTAATCGAGATCACCATGATATGGCACCTCCATTCAATGTGAAGACATAGCCTGATGTAGATCTCCTCTTATCCAAGTCTGCTGCATAATCTGAGTCAGTGTATCCTCTGACACTCAAATCCTAACTACCATAGCATATGCGCATACTCTTTGTATGTTTTAAGTATCTCATGATACCTTTCACTGCCTCCCAATGTTTCTTGCCGAGATTTGACATATATCTGCTAGCCACTCCCACTGCAAATGCAATATCCGGACGTGTAGCAATCATTGCATACATCAAACTACCCACTGCAGACGCATATGGAATCTTATCCATTTCAGCCTTTTCTTCCTCAGACACAGGACAATCTTGTTTGCTAAGTTTCACATATGGTGGCAATGGAACACTCAATGCCTTTCCCTTCTCCATATTGAAACGTTGCAAAACCTTGTCAATATACTCTATTTGAGATAACCAAATCAACTTCTTTGATCTGTCTCTCTCAATGCGCATACCAAGTATATGACTTGCCTCACCCATGTCTTTCATGTCAAACGATTTTGCCATCTTTGACTTCAAAGCTGAAATTTCTTCCAAGTGTTTGCCAGCAATCAACATGTCATCCACATACAAAATAAGGATCAGCCAACTGCCATCCTTAGCCTTCTTTGTATATAGACAGTGATCGAACTCACTACGTTTGTAGCCTTGAGAAAGCATAAACTGGTGGAACTTATGGTACCATGCCCTCGGTGATTGTTTTAAGCCATAAAGACTCTTTAACAACTGGCGTACCAAATCTTCCTTGCCTTTCTCAACAAACCCTTCTCGCTGCTGCATGTAAATTTCCACATCTAAATCACCATGCAAGAACGTTGTCTTGACATCCATTTGGTGCAACACCAAATCCAATACAGCAACCAATGCAAGAAAGAATCTCAATGTAGTCATCTTGACCACTGGAGAGAAGACTTCATCAAAGTCAATGCCTTCTTGTTGCTTAAAGCCCTCGGCAACAAGCCTTGCTTTGTACTTTGGCTGACTATCATGAGCGGTGATCTTATACCTGTAAACTCATTTACAATGTAGAGCCTTTTTGCCCTGTGGTAATTTAACCAGCTTCCATGTCTGGTTTTTATGCAAAGCTGTCATCTCTGACTGCATGGCCAACTGCCATTTTTTTGAGTCAACCACTTGTAATGCTTCCTTGTAACAAGATGGTTCTTCGCAATCTGTGAGCATGACATAATTTAGAGATGGCACATAACGATCAGGTGGTTTGGAGACACGCTCAGAACGTCTCACCACAACTGATTCTGCCTCTCTAGCCACTATAGGCTATTCCTGAGCCTGACCATGCTGTCTTGATGTGTTAGCACTAGGTCCGTCTTCCCTGAAGACAACTCTTCTGATCTCCTCTGTCTTCTCTGGCTTAGCGTGAAACTTGGCTTCATTGAAATGCACATCATTGCTACGAATAAGCTTTCTGGAATCAGGATCCCAAAGCCGGTAACCCATCTCGCCCGATTCCCCGTAGCTTAGAAATATACACTTCTTGCTCTTTGGTTCTAACTTATTCCTGAACTCCTTAGGAATATGGCTATAAGATTTACAACCAAAGACTTTGAGATGCTTATACGAAGGTGCCTTGCCTATCCATACAATCTCAGCCACTACACTCTTATCCAGAACCCTACTAGGAGACCTGTTGATCAAATGGACTGTTGTAGCCACTGCTTCCGCCCAAAATCCATCAGGCAACTCAGCATTTGGCAACATGCTTCTGACCTTCTCTTGTATGGTCCTATTCATACTTTCTGCAACCCCATTCTGTGAAGGATTATATGGTGCAGTAAGTTCCCGCTCAATCCCTTTTGCTTCACAAAAGTCTTAAAAAGCTTTGGAAACGTACTCTCCACCATTGTCAGTTCTCAAGCACTTCAGCTTCTGACCACTTTGATTCTCCATAAGCTGCAAGAATGTCTTAAAGACCTTGAGCACCTCATCCTTGTGCTTCAAGAAGTAAACCCAACTTTGCGAGAATAGTCATCTATGAATGTACAAAAGTACGTTGCTCCCCCTAGTGACAAACTAGGCATTGGTCCGCATAGATCATTGTGCACAAGAGCTAATTGTTCATCCCTACGATTCCTCTTTGATCTGTGTGGTTCCTATGTTTGCTTACCATAAACACAATGCTCACAAAACTCAAAATCTTGAAATGAAAATCCAGACAAATAACCATAATGAGAAGTATTTCCATTCCTCTTTTTGACATATGTCCCAGCCTACGATGCCATAGTGACACACTTGGCTGCTCAATCACATTGATTACATGGTTTTTAACCTCTGAAACATGTAAAGTGTACAGAGTTCCTGACTTGCTGCCATGTGCTACAATCATCGAACCTTTGGAGATCTTCCAAGCGCTGTTCCCAAAAACTGTCACATAACCCGCATCATCCAACTTCCCTGTACTGATCAAGCTCTTTCGGATTTCTGGAACATGTCTGACATTCTTAAGCCATAAAGAAGAGCCATTCTGAAACTTCAACTGCACATCTCCCACTCCAAGTATGTCACAAACTTGCTCATTGCCAAGTCTAACATAATCTTTAGTAGTCACATATGACGTAAACCACTCTTTGTGCGGAGAAACATGTAAAGATGCCCCTGAGTCGATAATCCAATCGCTCATAGCATGTCCGTCCTCTGCAGTCAAGAAAACAAAATCAAGATTGCTTGTGAGGAAGATGTCACCAGCTGCTATACCAGAATCACTGTCTGAAACAGATCCTGTGACATTCACCTCTTCAATCTTCACTGAACTCTTCTTTTCATCTTGCTCAGAACTCTTTGTTTTGCCTTTTTCATGTTTCCAGTTCGTACAGTCTCTCTTCATGTGACCCTTCTTGCCACAATGGTAGCATTCTATGTCATCCTTTGACTTCGAGTCACGAGACTTACTTCGGTTTTGTGCCTTCTTACCCTTCTTCTCTTTAGACTGTTGTCTCCCTCGAACAACCAAAGCACTATTGCCTTTGCCTTTGTCAATGTTCTTCCTGTTCACTTCCTATGTGAGCAAGTTGCCTTCTACATTGGCACTTGTAAGACCTTCTTGCGTGACAGAATTACTTAACGCTGTACGAAAAGTATCCCAACTGTCTGGCAAAGTGATTAAGAGAAACATAGCCTTCACTGAATTTGGAAAGACTATCTCCTGTGCTGTTAACTGGCTGAAAATTGTGTGAAATTCATTGAGATGATTTGACATAGCTGTCCCTTCCTTCATCTTCAAATCCACCAATTTCTTGAGCTAGTAAATCTGAGAAGTAGCACTTTGTTTCTCGTACATACAACATAGCTTTTTCCATACGCCATACGCTCTAGTCTCTTCTGCTACGTTGAAGTAAACATTTTATGCCAGTGTCAACATGATTGTGGAACAAGCTAACTCGTCAAGCTCTTCCCACTCATCTTCAGCCATACCTTCTGGTCTCTCCCCTTTGAGCTTCAATGGCTTCACTTGTTTTTTTTGCACCAAAACCTTCCAAATCTGCTTCTTCCAGAATGGAAAGTTTGTGCCATCCAGCTTCTTTATGTTGTAAAGAGTCTCACTTTGAGAAGATGCCATATTTGCCAAACTGTTTACTTCTGGGAAAAATCCGGCAAAGTTTCCCTTGTAAACTGGCCTCTGTACACAGTAAACAAGCTGTAAACAACAAGCTGAACACCTATCCTCAGGAACTGTCAGTATTTTGAAAAATTTTGACAGAGTCTCCCCTGTAAACTGAGCTCTAGAAACCAAAAGATAGCTCAAAAAATAACCATAAATAGCTGACAAGTGACAAATCTGAAAATCTATGTAATATGCTATCCTGTAAGCATGCATTGTCTCCTGTCTGGGCGATGACAGAACCTGTATCTGTCTCAAGACTGAACCCTGAACAATGCCTTAACAGCCTGACGCATAAGATGCAATCCAGTGTCTACACAAAGTCATACATCCTATGGGATAAAAGTCGTCGAAGAGGATGCGTGTAGAGGGGAACTCCAGCAACCTAATCCACCTCACACTGGGTAACCCAGCCCCCGGTGCTTGGCTTCAAAAAACCTCACACACGACCCTCACAGATGGCTCAGCAAACTGCCCAAAACTAGCATACATCCTACAATAGACCAATCATTGTCCTATGACCGTTGTGGCGGTCTGTCTGCTAGCGTGACTCACAACTAGCAGACCCACAATCACAGTACATCAATCTGCAATATGTCATAATAATCAATATCTAATTCTCCTAAATGATTTTCTCATATTAAACTGATCATTTAATGTGGGGAAGGCCAGGGGAGAAAAAGCTAGAATATTGGTTAAGCTAGCAGACCGGCCACAGTAGGGATCCAAAGGAGGGAAAATAGGGATCTAAAGGGGGGGCCATCTGCAAAAGAGCCATGTGCAACAATGGGCTAAAAAGACCCTAAGGTTCAGCCCATTAAGACTTCCAAAATGCTAAGGTTCCAAAATTCAAAGGTTGTGTCCAAAGGTCAACCCTAGGGAAAATTGGATGCTTTGTGTGTACCCTAAAAGTCTTTGCACATCCCTACATGGGAGGGGGCGAGCCCTAAAGGTAGGGGATGAGAGAGAAATCCACACACACACACACACACACACACACACAGGCTCCCTTTACACAAAGGGAATGAGGGACACGTGTCAGCTCCCTAGGCCAGATGCCCACAAGGTGTGCCCAATTTCTATTGGATGACCCTTGAAGTGGACCAATGAGAATTAAGCTAGAGTAAATCTAGTTTAATTAATTTAAAAACATTTAATAAAAGAAACCAATGAGAATTAAGTCTCCTAAAAGACTATTGGGCAGTCTCCCAAGGGGTCCAATGAGCATTCAGGAGCCCCATGGCTTGCCTGATTCCTATTGGCCAGGAGGCAAAGGGGTCCAATGAGAGTTTAGTTTAATTATTTAATTACTTAAAGCTCTCACAAAAGGGGAAAGGGGGACACATGTCAGAAGGCTATCACTTATGCTGCTTAACACCCATTGGCTTGACTTGGGGAGGGCCAATGAGGCAAAAGCAGACCAAATTAGCAGCAAGGGCTCGCCCAAGAGAGAGAGGGGGCTGATTTTTGCAAGGCATTATCACACATACACTCACACAAGCTCATGTGTGAAAAAAGAATACTCTATCTCCTCCCAAGCTTTAATGGAGAGCTCATCACCTACTCCAAGCTTGTGAGATAGAAGCCTACATCAACACTCTCTTGGCATGTGGATGCAAATCCAACCAAGAACCAAGCTTCAATGCATGCTCATCTTCTCTACCAAGCTAATTACTAAGCTAAGCTATGCTAATATGAGTGATTATGTGAGGAGATGTACATCTTTCTCGTAAGATACTCCTTCTTCCTCTCAATCTACTCTCATACCCTGCTAGCTCTCACCATCTTCGAAGGTGTGTGAGGTCTTGGGTCTGAGAACGGGGATAATTCAAGTTGTGTTTGATTAAGTGTTTTGCTTAGTGCATGAAGCTTCCATCTTCATTGCACTAGCTAGTCTCGAAGGAACACAAAGAATTGTATTGTACAATGTCTCTCTTAATGGGAGAAACCATAATACAAAGCCTTTTGGAGGGGGGACCGGCTCCATGCAAATCCGGTCCTCAACTGTTGTCAATAGCTTAATTTCTCTCTCTTCTGAAAGTATTGTTGATGCTATCTAACTAGGTGTTATGCTTTTTGTTGCTCTCTCCACCCAAGCACTCTTGTAATTCTCACTAGGAATCTATTCTAATGAAATGCCCACTATGTTCATGCTAATTTCCGCTACACATAAGTTATTAGGCCATTAAATGTTACACAA
Source organism: Adiantum capillus-veneris (assembly GCF_014529385.1). Lineage (NCBI taxonomy): Eukaryota > Viridiplantae > Streptophyta > Polypodiopsida > Polypodiales > Pteridaceae > Adiantum > Adiantum capillus-veneris. Next base: position 93,897,778 of record NC_140932.1, read on the forward strand.
TACATGCCAGTGGTGTCAAGCCGTCATATGGCCACACCTCCACTGGAACCTGGCAAGCACAAGAAGTAGCAATGCAGACTGCAATATATATATTTGATGATATATATGTGTACCTTGTCTATAGATGATGCTTTGAAGACGAATGAGTGATGTATGTCGATGCCGATATTGATGCCGACCACCTCCTGCTTGCCAATCTACACAAAAGACGGGTTTCTTTGCGGCTGAAACCTATCTTCTGATGTAGTGCTTAGAATGAAATTCTGAGGGCATAAACGGCTTCTAAAGGGAGGTAAATCTTCAGGTCCCCTGCTGGAAATACTCCCGGAATGTCGAGTGTGAATTTCCAAGCTCTGGAAAGTGCGCGCGCGATTACGCAAAACTGCACTGAACCAAGCTCTGATACCAATTGAAGTCATGGAGCGGAGCGTGGATCGACTCTCTCACACACACACAGAGATACACAGAGATCTTACACAGTACGCAGAGAATTCATTTGAAGGGTTATCTCCCAAAAACCTTATTATCCACAAAAGTATAAGTGAGTATATACAAAGAGTCAGTGATAAGTGAGTTAGGCGGGCGGCTGACCATATCCATATAAGAGGCCACTTGGGCTTTAATCCCAACACATACAACTTGTGCAACAGTTGTATACTGAGTTCAAGACCAAGGAGAAGTTGGAAAGAGAAGCAAAGCGCACAAGAGTGGAAGCCATATTTTTTGATGCTACTGAAGAGCTGGGAGCTACCTTTAGAATCGAGCATGTTCCTAGTGCCACTCTCGCTCTTGATCAGTCTCAGGTCCCCCCTATATTGCATCTTTTACCAGAAACTAAATCTTCAACATACAGGCTCCATGGCTGGGAGAAGGGAGACGGGCACACGTGAAGCGTGTAGGTGTCACACATCCTGCATTTAAAGATCCAATGTATGCGGTGAAGATCTTCAAAGTCCACTTACATGAACCCACAGTGGATCAACAAGTTAAAGACGAAGCCACAATTTTGGACATCGCTCATTGCCGCATTATTTATCCACTTGCCATGGTCTGCCACATGGAGTGTCCAATGCTCATTTCATGTTTTTGGAATGGTGGCCATGTAGAGCAATGGATAAAAGAGTGCACTACAAATGGCAGTCAAGCTGCCATTCACAATTATGTAACCACTGAAGGAACAATAGAGCTGTTTCAAAATACCATTTTGCAGATAATAAATGCTCTTCTTCAAACCCTGAGTATCTACATGTGCACAACTATCTCCACAATGACCTTCACTCCCGCAACATGATGCTTCATTTTGGACAGAAGGGGGTCTATGTAGGCAATGTGGATTGGGGGTCATGTACAACTGCCAAAACAATGACATACTTTCCGACTCTCAGCGACTTGCAAATAGAAACTAAAAAGCAGATCAAGAGAGATTTTCCATGGGCTACCCCAAAATGCATATCTACTAGTCCCCCTCCCTGGAATAAAGCCATGGACATCTTCTCCATGTGTCATACTTGTTAATGACTCTTGAAGTGTATATCAGTTCCACAAGAGAAAAAACAAAATAGATTTTTTTGAGCAATGTACTTACCCACCTTTAGAGTGGCAAGCAAAAAAATCCCTCAACCTAACCTAACGCTTTTGATCTTTCTCTCTGTCTAAACAGTGTCCATAGAATGGGCTATGACATTGTAATGATTTCTGGTCTACGACCAGCTAGTGATTAAAGTGATGGTTTGATTATTGTCCTCTTTAGTTGCACTTGTGAATTTTTAAATTGATCAAGTTATCTTGTCTCTTTCCTGTTGAGATAGGCATGTCCTTCTTCAGCGACTATGGGAAACACCTCTACATGTGCATACCTTTTGTTATTGACATTTAGCCTATGAGTTGTAAGCTTCTAAGAAGGGCTACATGGAGAGTCATCAGCCGGATAGCCACTCTAGCTTTGTACATAAATAAAGCCCAAGCCTATGTTGTACATACACTATGAAAAAGTATTATCAGCCCCTTTTTGTGTATTGAGTCTACCTTTTCAAAAGTGTGTGTACTTCTCTCTCTAACTGTGTAAGTTATGCGTGCATGCACACACAAACCTCCTTGAGCACACACACACACCATCAGCCCCAACAACTGGTACCAAAGCCAGTGAGCATCACGACAAGTTTAGCAATCCTATTAGCATCACCCAGAAGCCCAATTTGTTGATTTTAAAGTGCATTAATCACTAATTAGAAGGTGATAAAGAAGCCCAAATCGGCCCCTTAATCGAAGATAATTGAGAGCATGGCTTGAAGCTGCTTTGATCTGAGCTCGTGGATGTTTTTCCCTCATTAAGGTGCTCTCTGCTATAACTTTGGATCATGCAAAATCTGAAAATTTCAGCTTAAACCTCATTCGACGGCTTCAGCTTCGCTTAGGAATCTCTTCCTGGCCTTGGAGTTTTGCCAATCAGCCCCTGTATATGCAGTCGTAGCCCAAAAATGACCCCTCTTGCAATACCTAATTCGCGAAATGGCTTCAAGATCAGCCCACCTCACTTTGGACGGTAACTGCTCATCTCAGCAACTCTCAAGTCTTGTTTTTTGTGTACATAATGCCTTTCTTCGAATTATAGTAGCCTTTTGAGCCTTTGATTGGCTAGTGGAGCTCCACACCAACATACTACATAGCTCCAATAATTTGCAAAGCTCCCATTATAATCTTTTTGTTGATTAAAACTCGCAAGTTTACGCACACTCAACATCGACAACACGCTCGACTTTGTCACCAAGCTCTACATAGTCAATATCTTATGGTTGATTTTTATTCAATCAAGCTTCCAAACTGTTCGAACTTCAAAGCGTGCTTTTCCAAGGCACACGCATACTTCCACACATGTAATTTAATCACCACTTGTGAAGAGGAGCTTCATGCACGTGAAGAGTGACTTCACAATTTTGGCTTCTGATCATTGTGTACATGGCAAGACACTTCCATAGTGCGAGTCTCTCTACTGGGTAAGACCAAGTCCCTTTGTGTGTATAACCATTTTGCACCATGGGAGAAAAAGGGATTGAAAAATTTAATGGGGACAGTTTCCATACATGGCAGACAAAGCTACGTGGATACCTCATGAAATACAGCTATGGTCTGTTGTAAAACCAAGAGTAAGCGAACCATCCACTTCTGTTGAAGGCACTCTCACTAGGGCCCAAATCGCACAAGCACAAGCTAAATATGAACAAGCATTCGGCATAATTATCACATCACTCCACAATAACTATGTGCACTTTTCAGATAGCTTCACCATTGCAATCCAAGCATGGGATACTCTGGAACATAATTTTGGTCCTAAACAAAAGCAAAGTAAGATTAGCTTAAAGAAAAATCTATATAAACTTACTATGATTCAAGAGGAGGATGTTTCAAGCCTTGTTAACATACTAATGAGCATAATCACACAACTCACTTACATTCAGTGCCAAGTCCCGGAAGAAGATCAAGTCGTTGTGCTTCTGAGTGCTCTACCTGAAATTTTTGACAACATAGTCACAATCTTAGAGCAAAAGGAACCCTTACCTTCTCTACAATATGTTATAGGGGCAATCCATGAAGAAGAAATGAAAAATAAGAAGAAATGTGAATCAATGGGAGGAGCTTATTTTACATCATCATCATCATCGTCATCTAGGGCGTCATTAGCATCACCAAGATTAAATAACAAGAAGTATTATGAGTGTGGCAAGCATGGACACTTCTCCAAGGACTTCTACAAGAACAAGTATTGTAGCAATTGCGGCTTTTAAGGTCATCCACCATCAAAATGCCAAGGAAGCAACAACAAAGACAAAATTTGAGTCAATCTTGCACAAGAAAAGGACAGAGATGCAACTCAACCGGCAGAGAATTGTCTCCATGTGTGTGCTGCTCCCAACTACTTTTGTGAGTATACTAAAGTACTGTAAAATGGATGGTGGTCTTCCATCTTCTTTGTTTAAGGGGAGGATTTCTTAGTCTGTGTGACACCATGTGATGAGACCACTGAGTATGTGTGACTACCTTGGTCTGTGTGACTATTAGCATGTGTGGCTTTAGGTCTCGATCCAGCTTCATTCAGTATAGTCCATGCCTAAGGGGAGGATTGTTGAGATAGGCATGTCCTTCTTCAATGACTATGGGAAACACCTCTACATGTGCATACGTTTTGCTATTGACATTTAGCCTATGAGTTGTAAGCTTCTAAGAAGGGCTACATGGAGAGTCATCAGCCGGATAGCCACTCCATCTTTGTACATAAATAAAGCCAAAGCCTATGTTGTACATACACTATGCAAAATTATTCTTAGACCCTTTTTGTGTATTGAGTCTACCTTTTCAAAATTGTGTGTACTTCTCTCTCTAACTGTGTAAGCTATGTCTGCACACACACACAAACCTCCTTGAGCACACACACACACGCACACACACACACACACACACAAGTCTTCCTAGTGATGATATATTCGCTTGATTGGCAGATATGAAAGAAGAACTTAACCACGTTGAAGCACATGCCATCTACAAAGAAGACAGAGAGCGTTTTGGCCAAGAGAAAGACCTCGAAGCTATTGCTAGAATCGAAGGGGATGAGTCCGTGTTGCAAGGTGAGCCTCTCAGCCTTAAGGAGTGCAGGAAGCTATGTCCAAACCACTTTGTGCGCCAGCAACTATTTTGAATCAGTGGAAATGCAAAGGAATCAGCTCCTGTAAAGCTATTAGATTTGCAGCACAAAGGACTCGTGCGAGTATTGTTACAAAGATTCATACAACAAGAGAGGGTTATGCAAACAATAACCAAATGGAACTCTACTTTATACATCAGTGCTATGTTTACGACATCCTTAGAAGACGTGTAGATTGGTCAGACCGCCCCAAGAATTCTAGCATTGGGCATGGTCGGATTGCAGAGAAACTAGCAGCAAGTCACGCCAATAATCCAATGCTGGCACGCAAACGTCCCATAGTTCTACTTCCCAAAGAATCAGAGACGCGCGTTGCATTAGGAAGCCAAGGGCAAGCTCTTGCAAGCCGAGGAGAGGCACCTGATATTTTGTGCAGCAGAATCCTTAAGCTTGAGATAGAGCTATCAGAGGCCCAAACCAAGCTGCAATAGTATGCATCACTATACGGACCATTGCCAGATTGGGCTGGTCTTGCGCAATAAGAACCCGTAGGCCCATAATTATCATGTTAGCTTTGCAGTTTAGTGAATTATACATACCTTTGCAAAGGCTTTGTTGGTCAAATATAAAGATTCCATGGTAGTGACAAAATCATAATTTTGTGGACCTTTCAATTGAGCAAATGTTAGCAGTCTTGTCATTAGTTCTTGTTTAATCACTTGTTTGGGTGATGTTTGACGGTCTGAACTCGTTATGAGAAATAATTAAGGAACATTATCTAGACATGTAAAATAACATGGTAGTGATTTAAATTTGAAAAGGCATGGGTGAGTTGGATGTGGAAGGTGGAGAACTAGTATCTAATCTAAATTATGTCTATGGATGACAGTGCACGTGATTAGTTGGTATTTTCCACAAAACATCATGATTGTGAATATTAGGACTCAAAAGAAACTTACCTAAGAATTTATGGTTGTTGTCGCTTGAACATAGGAAAAAAGGCATTAATTCCACGTATGAAATGAGTGTTTGCAATTGGGTATTCTTGCTATCAAGATATTTATGCCCATAAAAACTTTCGGGTTTTCAACTTGGCTTGTGGTGTGAGGACCTCCTTGCGCACGATTTGAAAGATAGACATGTTCCTCCCTCTATTGTTGCTCATATCCTTGTTTCTCTAGATATGACGAGGTGTTGTCAATGGAACCCCAATGCTGAGGAAGATGTAAATAACAAGTCACTTCAACATCTGGGTTGAAGACCTTATAATCAAAGTAGGCTCTAGCATTGCAAGTCGTAGCCCAATTGTGAGAGCAGAGCTACATGGGGGAGTTGTAGAAGCCATACTAACCGGTGTGGGGGTAGCTAAAGATGACAGTCCAACCACCTATAGGAAGGGGCAAAGTTTGCACTGTAATGATAGTCGGTGTCTCGGAAGGAGGCATCGCGGGCGTGCCACCTGCATAGTAAGAGGAGCAAAGATAGGGGTAGTGATAATAGTACGAGCTGCTTTGAGTGGCATCACACTAACTACAAGAGGCGGATTTTGGTGAGCCTACCATAAAAGCATGCGCACATAAGAAACATAACTATTAGAGCGCCGAGTTAAACTTTTCTAGCTAATCAGCCACCTGTGGGAAGGGAGCAAAGTTTGCACCGCAATGATAGTCGATGTCCCAAAAGGAGGCATCATGAGCATGTCATGGGCGTAGTCAGAGGATTAAAGGTAGGGGTAGTGATAGTAGTAGGAGTGGCTCTGAGTGGCATCAAACTAACTGACTACAAGAGGCAGAGTTTGCTAAGCCTACCATAAAAGCATGTGCACTAAGGAATGTAGTACTAAGCAAAGCGTCGAGTTAAACTTTTGTAGCTATGAATGGGAGCTTGCAGTTCAAGGCGTGAGTGGGAGCCAACAATGCCAAGGTGTGATTGGGAGCTACGAGTGGGATAAAGGAGTGTTGAGAGGGCATGCCTCAACATTGCCGTGAGTGCAATGAAATCCATGAATGTGTGGCCGTCAATATGCTGTGCCGAAAGATTCACTCCGAGGCAAGTAGGGTGGAGCGTTTGCCACATGGTAGACCCTTGATGGATATTTTTCTAGGCCTGGGCCATCGAGCAGACCCAGACAAGAAAAACCAAGCAAGCGTAATACTCAAACCCCCAACCAAAGCCCACCAACAAGGAACTATGGCTGGAGATGTGCTACTAAGATCCGCTGCCAAGGAATGTGCAATGCAGTCTCAATGTCAGATCGTATCAATGACTATCCACGAATAAAATGATCACTTCACCATTCATCAAAAGAGAGAGAGAAGAATTTAATGTTGTCTTCATTTCAAAAAAGAGAGAAAGACGAGATGAGCACGAGACATCGTGAAATTATTGAGTGATTTGAATTTTGAAATTTTTGTATTTACAGCAAACGCAACAAAACTTATCTTTTGTCTTCGAAATTTTTTGTCGAGGCAGCTTCGTAGGCTCCAAAAACTTTGAATGGTAGTAACTCAAGGCTTACACCCTATAGGGTAGCGCGGTGATTTGGTTTACACCCTATAGGGCAACACAATCTGTTCTTGATTAGTAGCTCCAAATACTCGCTCTCTCTCTCTCTCTCTTATATGGAATACTTCTCTCTCTCTCTCTCTTCATGCTCTCAATAGCCTTCAATGGCTCTCTCTCTCTAACAAATACGGCCCATGAAAAGACCTCTCTCTACATCTCCCTTTCTCCCTCTATTATGGCTCACAATATCTCTCTCTTCTACCTTTAGAGAGAGGAAGTCGACTTACGAACCTCTCTCCTCTCGCAATGTTAATGTTGCATGGCATCCCCCTTTGGCAATATCTCGCTCTCTCAATACATGTCGCTACACAGAGTAGCTCTCCCTCTCTCGATCTCACTCAATCACGACCTCTCTATGCCTTATGGGAGAGCCCCCTTAGATGGCATTAATGAGTATTTTTTCTTATTACTTCTTTTACGATTCCATGCAGCACAAAACAGGGCGCCCTCATTCTCTCTCTTTCGTTCGATTCGCCATAGAGAGCTAAACTCTCTTTCTCTCTTTGTTTTTCACACTTGGGCAACAGGAGGTCCCCTCCTCATGGGGATGCAACCCCTTATTGGCTCCCTCTCTTTCTTCGATTATGCAAAGAGATTCTCTCTCTCTCTCTCTCTCTCTCTCTCTCTCTCTCTCTCTCTCTCTCTCTCTCTCTCTCTCTCTCTCTCTCTCTCTCTCTCTCTCTCTCTCCACTGATTTGACAGCCTACAATGCCTGCATTCGATGGTTTTCCCCCACCAAATCAACACTCCCCTTGCATGGCCAGGCCTGTTGCAGCCCTCACTTCTCGCTCTCTCTCATTCTGGCGCTACAGAGATAGCTCTCCCTCTCTCGATCTCATTTCGACAACTCCCGCTCTCTATAGCAACACCGCACAGGGGCTATCTCTCCAATGCCTCCCATGGTTTGCCTCCACAGTGCTCAGCCTCCCTTGGTCATTCTTGCAAACTGTGCCTTCCTCATTGACAGTCTCTCCTTCCACCCTCCTCGAAACCGGCCGTAGCCTGTTCGGTATGGCTTGCAAACCCCCTCGCCAATCAACCTCCCCTGTAATGTTGTCAGGTCTAGGGACTTGCTACGCGCCGGGTGCGAGCCACAAAGGCTCCTAGCACATAGTCATACAACAGACAAGCTCACAAGGAAGAATGGTGTGTCACTCACCTTCCTGCGTAGTTGCGAATGAAGGATTCCCGCGCCGTGAAGAAGAGGGAGACGCCGCTACGCCGCACTCAACCGCCTTGCCGCCGTCGTGCCGCCGCAACGCTCGATCACTCTCTCTCTCTCTCTCTCTCTCTCTCTCTCTCTCTCTCTCTCTCTCTCTCTCTCTCTCACACACACACACACACACACACACACACACACACACGTACACACACACACATACAAGGAGATGGTGAAGGAGAAGGTGGAGATGGAGCAAGCGCGGCTTCTATTGCACAATGAGAGAATGAGTAAAGATTAGGTTTAGTGGCTTTTATATGAGCTCACCCCATTCACACTTGGGCGCCCATACTTAGCCAACTAACTCCTTGAATATTCCAGTTAGAGTGCGCCTGTCATCGGCGATCACCCTTACCCTTTTCCTATTGGTCCGACAAGCCCGGTACCTGACTCTAAACAATACAACGTTTATAGATCATAGGGTGTCCGTGTGCCGTGAGGGTTAACATGCCCCCCTTCCTGATGTAGATTTCGTCCTCGGAAGCTATCCAGTTGAAGCTCGTTCGTCGAGATGGAAGAGCAGTCGGCATGGATGTGTGTAGCCTTCTTCAATCACTGCAAAATCAAACAACATTGCCACAGTAATTGCATTCTCATATACAATTAAAAATCATATGCAATTTTAGACAGACAAATTGATTGGTAACAGAATTTTAGACAATTTGTCAGCAATAAACATTAAATTGCAATATAATCAAATGCATAAACAGATGTAAAGGTAAAAAATTAAACAAGTCCGGGGTCGCTAATTTAACGGTCAAAAGGTATTAGAGCTCGACTATTAATACCATGGGTAACTTCTCAATTTTTTCTGGTCAAGTAAGTTGTTTAATCGCGAGAGCCAAGTATTTGATGTTCGAGGGCTGACTAGAGGCTATACCTAGAAGACCTTGTAGTTAAGCTACGATAAAAGGAATTTCTCATGAAATCATCGCCAGACTGATTACCTTTTCTTTGACCCCCCAAAGTCTTTTCACATTGATTCAATTTTGATGTGTGTGCTTATTTTGTATGCCTTGGGTTTTTTGCTTTTCAAGGAAAAGCGCCCACACTGGGAACCTCTAGGGCTCTAGTACCATAGGCGATACATGTGAGTGAAGTACCAATTTAAGCAGGGATTTCTCTTCCAGCTTAAAATTTTACATTGTGGTACTTTGATTTTTTGTTTGTTCATTTTCAGCATTTTAATTTTGTAACTTTGGGGGGTCATATAACACTGTTATCCTCCCCAGGCTCATCACATTAGTAAACTCCCTTTATAATACTTAAGCTAAAGGTCAATAGGGTTAAGCCCACTAGAAAGCCCTAGTACATTTCACACAATGCTGCCTAAATCGGATTAAGAACCTAAGTAACCATTGCTTATTAGGAAGGCATTCCCCATGGTATTAAGAGAAGATTTCTAATACCTAGGTTGGTCAAACTAGCTTAGTCGGACTGCTTGATTTTTAAACCTAGACAAGTGATTATGACAAAACATTACATTGAATTAAATGTTTGATACTAAGCAAATGCACTGAATATTATGCTACCAATCACAATCAAAGCAGACAAACATGGATGCAAAAAGATAAGGGCAATGCTAATGGACATAAAACACATGTTTGTGTTGATGGTCGCACTTGATTTGAAGTGTGAACGAGAGAAAGGTTCCATGAAGGTCCAAATCCTATCAATAGCAACACGCTCCTGTACACACTAGGAAACAAAAGGAATACCTCCAGGAGGCACATTAGTGGGAAAAGGTACCAACACTTATTGAACACAACAAAAAACATAAGGAACCCTAACCTAATTATTTGCACTCCCCCTAAAGAGTCAAGGGAATAGGATATTGTAAAGGTTGGGGGGAAACCCTAAGGCTAAACCCCTATCCTCGTCGTCGAGATAAACAAAGTCATCATCCATGAGACCATATGTGCCATCCGTGTAGTCATGTAAATTTTCTTCTTCATCATAGGTGCCCATGTTTACTAAGAACGTCACTAGACGCCTATAGTTATCTTGGTCAAAAGGGTAGGCTTGTGCAATGGGAGAAACGCTCTCGCCTAAGTATGGATCAGATGTGGTCAAGAGACGTATCAGCCATTCTAACTCCTCAAAATTCCTCTCACATGCTAGCGTACCTATCAAATCCCATTCACATGCAAGCACTGGAAAGACCATGTGAAACATTTGTGAAAAGTAACGAGGTACCTCTCACCCAAGGCAGGAGTGGATGACTCTAGCGTACTAGCCATATCTGTACACGCAAATAGATGATGGTTAGAGTGCAAATATTACAAGGGTCGTGTTCTTGTGCATAATTTGTTTTTATTATTTTGTGTTATGGCTCTTGCTCTTTTACTTTTTTATCTTGTTTTTGTGAGTATAAGGCTTTATATATACATTCCCTAAGATTGGAGATTGAGAGGTCAGGGAGGAAGGTTGAGACGGAAGCAAGTGAATGACGGATGTCAACAAACACTCCCCCCTTCCTTGGGTAGATCATACCTTTTGGAATGATGTCGTCGCCTTTTGAAACCAATTGTTCCAAGTTGTTATGGGTAAAGGCTTTAACCAATAGTTTTCGATCACCCTATGTGTTTCATCTAGTTGCAAGGGTGGTAAGGTACTCTCCCATGATTTTATTTGCAACATTGTTGGAGGTGGTGAATCTACAACGGGAGGTGCAAACTCTTTCTTGCTTGTATGGATATGTACGATGGTAGGTGGAGGTTGTGTCGAAGTTTCTATTTCCGTATAGGAACTACATGAAGAGCAAGAAGCTTCATTTGCTTTTCCTGTTCCTGAGCTAGGTGGAACAAATCGTTCTTTCTTTGGTACCCAAACTAGCTCTGGAGCAGGTGTGTCGCATTCCGTGATTTTTTCCTTTCCACGATTTTCAATTTGTTTTGGAGCCACAGGATTGGGTTTACATGGGCCAGGTGACAGGTAAGAGTACAATTTACGTTTGGGCACCCAGATTTGATCATTTCCTTTATAGTATCCTTGGGCTTTTAATAGTCGTTTAGGAATCCAGTGCCACGTTTTCTTACATTTCTTGGAGCGAGTGGGACGTTTCTTACGAGGCTTCCGTTTTTTAGCATCAAACATGGTTACTAAAGAAGCTTTAGGGACCCACTTGTATGCTTTCTTTGTTATATTAGGATGGTTCTTGTGTGTCTCAAGCTTTCTTTCAACTACATCAGTTGAAGATCTAGAGAGTTGGGCTATGGGGACGTATGGTTCAACCTCCTGGACATGCAATGTCTTGGGTTTTATTTCCTTAGGCAATATCTCAGGGACTATGGCTTGAGTGGTAGGGATAAGAGTTGGTTTTTGCGTTGTGACACCCCCAGTCCCCCAATCAATAGTGCATTTGGTGGCTATCATCCACGTGCGTCCTAGGTTTATATTACCCTCCATAGTTCCAGTAGGCATGACCAAAAAGTCTTGAGCTACAATTCCATTGTCATAACTGACAGAAGTGTGCCAGATTCCAAAAACCGTAGTTTTTTTCTTGTTGACACCCTTGACTTGGATAATACTCTCAGATAGAGGTGGCTTCCCTAACTGACACCACACCCCATAGGATAGCAGATTATATTTAGCACCTGTGTCCAATAAGGCGTTATATAGCACTTTTCCATAGGCACTATTTAACTCAATAGGGTATCGTAGAGGTGTGTCAGAGTCCAACCAATCCTCTTCGATTTCCACGTGGAATGCATTTGTGACTCCAAGGTTAGCCTCTCGTTTTTGTCTTATACGTTGTTGTCGCTCCTTAGCCTCAGCTTGAGCTTGTATCTTCTTTAACTCGGTTTGTGCTTTGGCGGCCTTCTTTTGATGAATGGCCCGTAGTTCTTCTTGGCTTAAAGGATCATAATATCTTTTGAATTTACTCCCATTGAAGAATCCAATGGTTTCAACTCCATCAAGAGTTTCCACACGAAGGGTACCTTGTGGGGTAATTTCACATACTCTATATGGTCCTTTACCAGCATATTTCAACTTTTTCTTCTCTTTATGTACTCCATACATAAGGACTTTATCACCAACTTTGATGTCCTTGTCCTTCACATGGCGATCAAACCACTTCTTTCTCCTATCCTTTTCCACAAGAGCATTTTACACAGCCAATTGTCTCTCTTCGTCTAGTTTTTCTAAGATATACAAACGCTCGGTTAAGGGGTTACCATTCCATCCTTCTTGCGAAGCTACCCTAAGACTAGGAATGACAAACTCCCAAGGCATAACCGCTTCTTGGCCGTATACCATTTTGAATGGCGTACAATTAATAGCCACTTTATAAGCTGTACGATAAGCCCATAGAGCAGATGTCAACTTCAAATCCCAAACAGTGCGATGAGCTTCTACCGTCTTGGTTAAAATAGAGATTAGAGTCTTGTTGGTGCTCTCGGCTTGTCCATTAGCTTGCGGGTAATAAGGTGTAGACTTATGGTGGGATATCATAAAGGTCGTGGTAAGCTCTCTTATTACCTCATTTATAAAATGGGTACCATTATCACTAACAATTTCAAAAGGGCAACCAAATCTTGTGATAATGTTCTCAAAAAGAAACTTAGCTGTTGTCCTCGCGTTAGCTTTTTGTGAAGCCTTAGCTTCAGCCCACTTTGTTACATAGTCCGTAGCAACTAGAATATATCGAGATTGAGTGTTGTGAGCTGCGGGACTAATTGGACCTACAAAGTCTAAGCCCCATTTTACAAATGGTTGGGTTACTTTAATAGGATGTAAGGGCATTCTGTCTTTGCGCTGTGTGGTCTTGTAACGTTGGCACTCATCACACCCTTTTGTAAAAAGTGATGCATCCTTAAATAAAATTGGCCACCAATAGCCTGATTGCAGCACCTTTCTAGCAGTCAGGTCTCCTGAAAAATGTCCTCCTACTATGCCCATATGTGCTTCTTGCAAGATATACAAATATTCATCCTCGCGGGCACAACGCCTAAGAATATCGTCCTTGCCTAGTCTATACAGAGTTCCGGCGATCAAACAATAGGGTTCACATTCTTTTACTAGCCTTCGAGCGATATCCTTACGAAGTTCCTTGGGTGGAAAACCATTAACTAAAAAGTTAACAATGTTCTCACTCCATTCAGGCATAGTCTCAACTATGAATAGGGAAGTATCGGGTAATTCATCATCAACTCCTGTAGGGGCTTCACCATTGGGTATGCGAGACAAATGATCAGCCATGACGTGCCTTTTACCGGGTCTCACTACAATCGTGAAATCAAACTCCAGAAGAATTAACAACCATCGTGTGATTCTTCCTGTGGAGCATGGCTTGTTTACCAGATACAGCAACGCTTGATGATCCACATAAAATACAAACTTGTTTGCCAGAAGGTAGTAGGGAAATTTCTTTACTGCATAAACCATTGCTAAACCTTCTCGCTCTGTAGTGGTGTAGTTCCTTTCAGCATCGTTCAATTGACGGCTTGCAAAGCTAATGGGATAGTCCAATTTATGTTCTCCTGGTTGAGTGAGAACACACCCAATAGCAAAGTTTGATGCATCAATATGCACATGGAAAATGACATCCCAGTTAGGTGTCCTTAAAATCGGAGCACTTGCTAGTGTTTTCTTCAATTGTTCATAGGCCTGGTCACACTCTTCAGTCCATTTAAATTCAATGAGAAGCTTGTACAAAGGACGTGCTATCTTAGCGAAAAATAAAATAAACCGTCGATAATAACCCACGTGTCCCATGAACCTTTGAACTCCCTTGTAATTGGTTGGTGGTGGTAACTCTAGAATCACTTTAATTTTGCTCTCATCGGTTGAGATACCATTCTTAGATACTATATGCCTAAAATAACTCCATGCTTGACCCAAAATTGGCATTTGAACGGGTTCAATGAGATACGATATAACCTACACTTTTCAAACACCTTCCGCAGACATGATAGATGTTCTTTCCAGGAAGAGTAAACACAAAGGTCGTCTAAGAAAGCTTCACAAAACTCTCTCAAATATTCTTTAAAAGCAGTGTTTATTAATCGTTGGAATGTAGCAGGGGCATTTGTTAAGCCAAAAGCCATCACACGAAATGCAAACACGCCAAATTCTGTGATGAAGGCAGTTTTAGCTTGGTCCTCTAGCGCTTTCGTGATTTGGTTGTAGCCTGAGTACCCATCTAGAAAGCTATAAGCTTCCTTGCCTGCAACTCTTTCGAGTACATGTTCGGAATATGGTAGGGGGTAATGGTCTCTTCTAGTAGCTGCATTAACTTTTTTGAGGTCCACGCACACCCTGAGTTTCCCATTCTTTTTTGGCACGATAACTATTGGAGACACCCATTCAGAGTGTTCAATAGGATATATGAACCCACATTTGATAAGCTTTTCTAGTTCTTCTTGAATGATCTTTGCGTACTTAGGATTCATCGGGTAGGGTCTTTATTGTACGGGCTTCGCAGTGCTAATCATAGGGATTGTATGTTGGACCACAGAAGGTGGAACACCTTTCATATCATGGTATGTCCAAGCGAATATGTCCTTGAATTCCTTGAGAAGCTCTTTGAGGACCGCCTCTTCAACTTCTGTGAGGTCTTGGGCAATAAAAACAGGTTTTGATTCTTCACCGGGGTCGGCTAATTCTATTTCTTTAACTATTGCCGGACCATCATAGATTCCATTATTCCCATCGATAGGTATTCTTTGGGCTTTTGTGTACACAACCTTTGCTTCCCCTGTGGTGTAAGATTTGAAATGTTCTGGTGCACGATGCAAGTCTATGGATTCTGGTTGTGCTTTGGTCTGTGCTTCTATTTCTGCTTTCTTGTGTTGTCGAGCTAACTCTTGGTTTTGACGCCTCCTTGCAGTGCGGCTCAACTTTGGCTTGTCTATGATCTCTAATTGGGCTATGTCATGGGGTCGTGGTCTACACCACATAACATTTTGGAGATATTCACCCCAATCGTCTACCAATTTTCGATGAGCATCACATGCTCCTATATAACTGAGCTATCGGTGTCACTGTCAGATTGGTCTACAATTGTCTTGCCCTTAGAAGATGCATGTATGGCACTTATCATGTTCAGAGGTGCAATTTGTGGTACCTCTTCCCCCTCTGGTGTGACCCAAGTGGTTCCTCTATTTCCCCAGGTATCTATGGTTGCAGCTAGGTGTACCCAGTCTACGTTGTCTGATTCCATCATACCCGGTAACACATCCATGTAAGGAGAATCTTGGCCAATGTCTGTATCCTTCTTACAAGTGAAACAATATTGTAGTGGGGCCGAGTGAACTGTGGTGTCAGAGAGATGATCAATAATGGTTTTACTCCCTAAGGGGTGTACCTTACCAGTCACCAAATCCACTCTAAGGACAGAGTCTTGGAATTGCAAATAGACATGATTTTTAGACCAATCATGAACCATTTGTGCTTCCCTCATGAATGATCGTCCTAAAATCATTTCATATGACATAAGGTGTTTAGAGAAATCCATTACAATGAATGTATGTCGTACCTTGTGTCCTAGAACTTTGATCTTAAGATCCTTGAGCATCCCCATAGGTTTGGCTATGGTACCATTTGCCATCTTTACCACAATGTTAGTAACACTGAGGCGGGGTTTTCCCATGGATTCCCAACAATCTTTTGTAACGATGCTAACTCCCGCACCACCATCAAGAATTCCCTTTATAGTTAATCCCTTGGTAGTGATGGGTAGGGTCGCATTAGTCTCGTCGCCTTCAAAATACTGCCCTAATTCGTTAATGGGTACCTCGATCATAGACTCGTGTCCATGTAAGTCAAGTGATTGCACATGATTTTCCTCATCAATCGAGTCAGGCCTATTTGGTTGCGCAAACTGCGGTAATCCCGTTTGTAGCTCTCCGTTAAGGAATGCTTGAAGTGCAAAGAATAACTCAGGATCTCCATACAGCTTTGCTATGATCGTGGTTCGGACCTCAGAAGACATGAAGTCCACTAGTTTGGCAACATTCATTGGCATTTTGCACGGTGTAGGTCCGTGACTAGGAATTGGTGAGGATGGAATCTCATATTCCTCAATGGGATCAGGTATTCCTTCGTTAAACATCCTTTCCAACAAGAAAGGTGTATGCTCACTTTCTGATGTCCCGTCCTCACTCCCTTCTTGGATGATACTAGGTATGGCTAACGGTCTATGGTTCATGTGGGGTGGATGAACTTGCGTGGGAAACACTGTGTCATGAATTTTGACATGCATGGGTTCTAGTTCTAGTTTCCTTTGAGTCTCCTCCACTAAACCTCTTAGATGTTTCACCTGCTCAATCTCGTCTACTGGGTTTGGGTACGTCCCAATCTTCTTTTTACGATTCTTCCCTTTTTGCCCCTGCGGTTTATCTTGGGGGTCTTGGATTGGATTTGGAAACATTTGTGGTGTTTTCAGAGGCTCTTTATGGTTTTCTCTTATTCGGTTTTCATTTGGTTCCATGTTACGGTTTTCTTTGTCGGTCTTTCTCTTTGTGGTATTGGTTCTAGTCTCCATTGTCTCGATTGAATCTGAATCATCCTCGAGGTCATTCATATACACGGGGTCATCTCCTGTTCCTATGTTTGTTTTGGAACTTGGCTTTGAATTTCCCGTATTCTGCGACCTCTTCCTTCGTGTCTTCTTTTTCCTTGCTTGGATAACTGACGCGGTATCTCTCTCTTCGAGGATATGGCCTGGCCCTTGAAGCATGGACCGTGTAATCGCATAAGCGGGTGCGACGGGTGGTATTGGCGATGTCACACTAGCAATTTCGACCAAATTTAGGGGTGTGATTTTAGGCGCATTTGGGTTATAGGGGCATTGGGCAATCAAGTGATCTATGCCACAACGATTACATGTGAGTATTGGCATTGCAGACGTACTCCCTTGATTCATTTGCATCTGTGCAGCATTCTTTTGCAGCCTAATAGGGCACTCCGCTGCCCGATGTGGTCCACCACACTCGTAGCATTGAAGAGGTGGCCTCCTAGCCTCGGTGTTGATATTTTGATCTCTAGATGCGAGAGCAGCAGCTTGATAAACCGGCTTGACTTGCCCCCAACAATCTTCCATGTAGTATATAGGACACTCTTCCAATGTATCAAGTCCGTAGGCAATAATAGTGTCTATTTCCTCCTCACAGCCATCTGCATAAGCATTAGATGGCTCGCAACCCACTTGGTTCATAGGGGCGACTCTTGGATGCGGGGGCTGCGGTCCTAGCACAGGAGGTGGTAGCGGTATAGCTTGTACAACATTTTGAGATCTAGGGACCATGTGTTGCGGTAGTTGCTCAACAGGTGGAGCAGGCATCAATACAGGAGCTCGAGGCGCATCCGTCCAGGCTACAGGTGGTCTATTTGCCATCATCCGTTTGATCATTAAACAATCCTTAGCTTGGTGACCATACCTACCACATGCGTTGTAAGTTCCATTAAATTTTACTCTAAACGTAGGGCACTCACTAGTGCTATGTGGACCTAAGCAAATGGAACACCATTGTTGCTCCCTTCTTGGATACATGTGACTATTTTGAGGGGGTCGATTATCCTTAAGAGACTCTTGGATTGCCTTGGTGAGGTCTGTCAAGAATGTCTCAAATACCTTTGGCTCATTGGCAATGGGCTTTGCAGTCATGGTTTCATACTCAATGGCTTGTGAGCTAGTGGATCTCGTGTCAGTAGACAGCCTCATGCCTGCTATCATCAAGTTGTCCTCTAATTGGATTGCATTGGCAGTGACATCTTCCCAGGTTGTGATACCTCTAATCACTAGTCCATTATAGATTCCTTCATTCCTCAACCCTCGAATGAATCGATCAAGCAGTTGGTTATTGTTGAAGCGCTCATTTACAGGGCAGCGAGAGTTTAAGTGCTTTAGACGACTAATAAAGTCCCTTACTGACTCTCCTTCCTTACGTTCGGCCTTCTGTAGCTGAGATGCTACACCCCAAAGCACACCTTCTCGTATGTACTCCTTTAGAAACAACCTTCAAAGGGTAGGGTAGATTGTTTTCTCGTCCACCCTTAGGGTTCTATACCAATCTCCAGCCTTCCCACTTAATGTCAAGCTTAAGGCATTGCACTTATGTAGTTCGTTGCGTTCCCCTAAGGAATCACATACTTGTTCAAACACTTCAATGTGTTTTCTAGCATCTTCGTCCCCATTGAATTTTTGCGTGAGTTTGGCAATTTGTACTGCCTTACTTCTAGGCTCTCTATCAGATGCATGACGCATATTTTCCGCGATAGATCGACCTATGGTTTGAGAAAACGCTGCCAAGTCACCTATGTGAGGAGGCAGGGCCGGTGGAGGTACTCTTGGAATCATATGTGGGAGAGGGACGGGTACCGGTCTTGGCATATGTGTGGATGATGCAGGATATGGAACATAACCGGGCATAGGTCCACTCGGATAAGGGCTAGGGAACAGCACTCGAGGAGCATAAACAAGTGGTACAATTGGAGGTGTGGGGGCCATGTGTGCATTAGGGGCTAGAGGCACATACGGTCGAGGCCCCATATTAGGTACTACGACACTAGGTAGTGGCACTGCGCTAACCGTAGATGTCATCGGTACATTCTCTGTCAGGCCTATCCCTGGAGTGAGCACTGTGTTTTCCTTAATAGAGGGTTGAGCCAAGTTAGGGAAGCTAAAGTTGTCGCTCGGAGGCTCAGATTGCATAGAGACCCCAAGTGAAATGACGTAAGATGGGTCCATGGGACTCATTAGAGGAGTCTCCATTTGTGATAGAGTAGGCTGTTGAGCCTTGCTCATATCCAGAAATCTCATGGGGCTAGTTGAGAGTATATTTACCCCTCGGTTTTGCCTTTCTGATTGAATAATGCCATGGATAACATTACAGATCATTTTTTGTTGATCTTCGATGCTCGTGGCACTAGAGGTGGATCGTACAATCTCTATCCATCCTACATGGTAGGCGTGGCCAGAGTGTAGATCCGTCAACACCTCAGTGTGGAGTTCGTATGTCCAATGATCATTAATGAACAATCCTTCTAGAGTCGACGTGTTAACGGTTTCTTGTGAGGTAGAAGCAATGTTGCTCCCCGTGGTTTTACTTGTCACCAATGGTACTCTAGAGGGAACTTCTGAAGGAGGCAGCTCAACAGGGCCTTCTTGGTAAGAAGTTGGCAGGATATCCACATGGACACTCTTTGGGGGTGTGGGGTCTACGTGCGATGTGAAAGGAGAGTCCACTTCCCCACCCCCTTCATGTGCTTCATTTGCATCAGGTTCCGAGCGAGTAGCTCTACCTAATGTTTCCATGAAACGGCTAAACATACTAGTACTAGGCTGTGGAGCTTCGGGAGGTGTATGGCCTTCTCTCTCAGTGTTTTGGGTAGGGTATGCTTCCATGATTTTTGAGTCGGAGGAGGAATCACTAGCGGCTATTTTAGGGTCTTGGGTGGTGCTACCTTGTGTCCCCGCTGAGGGTCTAGAGCCTATCGTGGATGGGTAATGGGTGTCCGTATGAACAGAGGCACCCTCAATATGCTCGTGTTCTAGCACCCACCCAGAGCGTAAGTGCATGTGCTTTTGATACCCTAAGGTGTCAAAAAGCTGCTCTAGGAGGCCTTGTGACTAGTTTTTTGCGTGTTTTTTGTTTGTTTTTTTGCTAGATTTTTTAGAGCGTGTCGTGGAATGGGCCGTGTGATAGCTCGAAACGAGCGTATCGCTAGGAGGGACGCGCTGTGCTTTACAGCCTACCGTTTGATTCTATTTTGCTCCAAAAAAGCCCGAAACAATCTTTTCCTAGCTGGGGAACTAGGCTCCAAATAGCAAGTCCTAGTGTGCAATGTAGGAGAGGAGAGTGTAGGACTTATCCCACATTCCTCACTCCCTCCTTGTGAGTCTAGCCTATATATATAGGAGTGAGACTACCCTATGTCATAAGACAGAGACAAAGCCTGGGCCTGGGATTGGGTCAAATGATCTCGATCTCACTTTTATACAAACCAACCTGTCCGTTTTTATAACCTCCCCCTCACTCACGTTTTTATTTTTTATTTTTTATTTAAATTTTTTATTAATTTTTTTAAAAAAATTTATTTTATTTTTTTGGATATTATTTGGTACGCGTTTTGGTGTGCGTTGACCTCACCTAACTATTTACTGTCTCACCTACCTACTGACCTGCTAATCAGTGGTTCACCTAATTACTAACCTACTTAATTAACTAACTGTGCGCCTAACTGTGCACAAACTAGAAAACACTGAAAATGCAGAAAATTGAAACTTGACAGAACTGTGCAGTGCAAACCAGAAACGCAAGAAATGCTAATTGTGTAAGCTGAAATCTGAGCTTAATAGAACTAGCAAAACAGAGCTTAACAGAACACAGAAAACTTGAATGCAATCCACAACATTGTGTCTTTCTCTACTGTTTTTGCATAACAACAATAATCAAACTTAAGCCGCACCTTTCCTACATAAAAAATAGCTTCAATACAATTTACAGGTCGCCATTGGAGCTTCACGCGCAGCAGCTCCCCGGCAGCGGCGCCAAAAATGTCAGGTCTAGGGACTTGCTACGCGCCGTGTGCGAGCCACAAAGGCTCCTAGCACACAGTCATACAACAGACAAGCTCACAAGGAAGAATGGTGTGTCACTCACCTTCCTGCGTAGTTGCGAATGAAGGATTCCCGCGCCACGAAGAAGAGGGAGACGCCGCTACGCCGCGCTCAACCGCCTCGCCGCCGTCGTGCCGCCGCAACGCTCGATCACACACACACACACTCTCTCTCTCTCTCTCTCTCTCTCTCTCTCTCTCTCTCTCTCTCTCTCTCTCTCTCACACACACACACACACACACACACACACACGTACACACACACACATACAAGGAGATGGTGAAGGAGAAGGTGGAGATGGAGCAAGAGCGGCTTCTATTGCACAATGAGAGAATGAGTAAAGATTAGGTTTAGTGGCTTTTATATGAGCTCACCCCATTCACACTTGGCCCCCCATACTTAGCCGACTAACTCCTTGAATATTCCAGTTAAAGTGCGCCTGTCATCGGTGATCACTCTTACCCTGTTCCTATTGGTCCGACAAGCTCGGTACCTGACTCTAAACAATACAACGTTTATAGATCATAGGGTGTCCGTGTGCCGTGAGGGTTAACAAATGCCTGCTCGCCATCCTTCGTAACCCTCGATAGTTTATTAAAGAAACCATTAAAACACTTCTTTTTCTTTTATTCAAACAAAGCCTCCTTAGGCTCCTATTCACACCTCCCCTTGGCTCCTCTCATTCCAATCGTCTGTAGAGGTTTTCCCTCTCTCTCTCCTTCCTCGATTCTACAACGAGAACCCCAATCTTTCACTCTCTCTCTTACTCGGCCTCGTAGAGAAAAAAATCTCTCTCCTACTCTCACTAGCCTATGGCGGCACAATACAGAGAGTTTTATTTTTCTCTATCCCTTTGAGCCGGCACACAAGAAATGCTCACAGATGCATTAGCCAAACACTCGACAAAGAAAAAAATGGGTGGTATTCTCCTCTTCTCATGCTCTCTTTGTTCTTTCTGCAACGTTCACGATCATGTCGATGTCGTCGAGTTGAATGTCTTCAAGTTCTCTTCACTTTAAGCATGATGATAATAGGTTCGACATCTTCATTCCCTGTAAAAAATAACTCCTTAAGGCAAAGCAAATGAGATCATCGCCATGAAAATTTATAATAAAACAACATTTCAAGCTCACTTCAAGTGTTCAATATCTCATGCAGATGGTCTCTTTCTCTATCAAAATTCCCATGCTCATGGCAAAAAAAAAGTGCAACAACCCCTCCCCAAATCCCTCTCGTTAACATAGATAATCTAGGTTTAACTTTTGAAAAGCAATACTAGTGGCCTTTCAAGATTTAATGCAATGACGGCTTTGAGACCTTTGTGATGTAAGCCCAAGATTCAGGGGTTCGAGGCTCACGGGTTGCATTCTCTTGGGTGTTCCCACGATCGTCCCTCGAGGGTGTATTGTACAACAATGTATATGTGTAACGTTTCTCCCTACTACCTTCACCGCGCTTAATGGTTTTTTAAAACAAAAACACCTCATATTCTCTTCTTCTGTATCTAAACGCTTTGTGTAATTTGATATCTACCTCAACGCTTTAGTTTGTGCGTATATTCTTGGCAAGAAAAATTTCAATATTTACTCAGAGGAGGGTTGAACTGGTAATGACAAGTACAAGGGTATTTACTTTAAAAGATTAAAACTATAAAGACATAATCCTTTTTTGACATACTATAGATTGATTGAAGCTACTTGTTTTTCCTTTTTTGTTGCCTTTAACCTCTTGTGAGGGTCTCATAAGAGATGGCAAACACGGAATTTTTGAAAAAAAGTATGAAAATGCAAATAGGATGCTATCAAATTTTTGGAAAATTGGCTTATTGCACACTTACAAAAAATTGAGTTTGAGCATAATGGTTTCTTGAATCTTGTATACACTACATGAACATTGATCCTTAGTAATATTTAAAAAACGTGTTGACAGATTGGAATTGCTATGCATAAGTGTTAGATTCAACATTTTGACTTAAGGTTTAGCTTGATGGTTTTTGACTAGAAAATAACACATTTACATTGTTTTACTTTTGAATTATGTAGCTTTGGATTGGGTACTAGAAGCCTTAAACCTCTTGTGAGGGTCTCATCAGAGATGGCATGGATTGGATATTTGAGAATTTGTCCATTTTACAAAGGAAATGCTGCCCAAATTTGTACTTTTTTAGAGATTAGTAAATTAGAAGATGGAATAATACATAACATAATTTTTGAACTTGTTTTCCTTTTTTGAAACCGTTAACATCCTGTGAGGGTCTCAACAGAGATGGCTTTGACTAGAAATTTGAAATTCTATCCGCTATGAGGTTCGGCTTGATGACGTCAAGCTGACTAAGAACCTGACGAACATCATAAAGTTACTTTTGTATACACGGATCGAGACCCTGAACCTTAAAGAAAACTCTGAAATTCATTTTACTGAATGAGGTATAGAAGCATGGCGTGAACTCATACTTTTTGTGGTTGGCAGTACTTAGTTGATGGAATGCTGGTTTTTTTAAAACTCTTAACTACATCTCGATGGGAATGACACCATTGTTGGTGGTAAAAGAAACATAAAATGCTTTTTGTTGAATAGAAGCATAACTTTTTAAGTTATTGCTAGTGTTGTACTTTGAAAACACTCCAATGCTTCCAAAAAGGGCCTTAATCCTCACGTGAGGGTCTTGGATGAGATGGCATTTGACTGGACTTTTGAAAACTGATTCAAACTACAAAGGAGATGCTGTCCAAATTTTTCTGGAATTAAATGATGTAAACATTATCGTAAATAAATGGCTCATTCTTTAAACTTCATAATTGATCTAGGTTATGTTGTTAATTTTTGTTGTAATTTTTGACACCAATAACAAGGGGAGGAAGTTGTTGACACATTAAGAGAAAGTTGGACTCACTTTTGGGCCTTTCAGTTCTAGAGAGAGAGTGGCGCTTGATCAATGAGGAAGAGGCTAACGTTACATTGAGAATCGACATTTTGGAGCCAAGCTCTTTTAGAAAAAAGGGAGAAAATATTATTTTTGTTCATCAAATTGCACAATTTCACGCTTTCAAGGCATAAATACCATAAGTCATACTAACTCTGTACCAATGGATTTCAGAACTTTGATTGAAGACTCTATCTAGTATCTATGTTCCCGCCCAAATATGACTTTGAGTAGCTCTACTTCCCTCTCAAAGCTTCTTCCCTTTTTCATATTTGCGCTAAACTTTCTGTGTATTCTAGTGCACACCATGACTACTTCTCGAAGGCCTAGCACTATCATTGACTATGTTATCATTTTTAACAGTTATACTACAGATGATCAAGCATGGATACCATCTCGAATAACTATCAAAAGTTGGGTTCTACTGCAAACTAGGAAGAGGAAGAGGAGGCAACGCAATGATTTCGTGGAGGCTTTCAAGGGACAAGTTAAAGAGTTTAAAGTGTGTGCACAAAGCAAGGGGTGAAAGAGGTCCTCATACAACATGCTTTCCAGCATGCAGAGTTAAGGTTGCAAACATCTCCTCCAAGTTTTCCATGGCATCGAACCAATTGTAAGTTATTTTGAGCATCTCACTTAGTGCATGATTATATACGAAGGTTAAGTGGTGGATATCATCTTTGGTATGTTTTAGATATTTATCCATTGAATAGGATGGATTGGCAACTAGTTGAGAGCATAGTTGGGATTTTTGATGCTTTCCATGCATTTATTGGTGAGCAAATGTACCCAGGAAGACAACACAAGGAACTTGCAGATAATGGAATACTCTTTTATGATATGTCATATTTGGAACCGAGAACTTCCTTTGGTTGGGGTCGTGTAGCTCCTTTTTCACTTCCATCCTTTGACAACAAGGATTGGTCTCTGTCAGCTTCGCAAACTAGTGAAAGCTTTAGGAATATGTTGTTTCAGGATATACAAAAGTCCCTCAAGTATTCAATTGGCACAAAAATAGTTCGGCTCGCACTATTTATGCCACTTGAAGTGTTTGTAGATTTCTTCTTTGATGAGTAGATAAGAACTACCGCAACAATGTTCATTTGAGTTGAATGTCGATGTCGTCGAGTTGAATGTCTTCAAGTTCTCTTCACTTTAAGCATGATGATAATAGGTTCGACATCTTCATTCCCTGTAAAAAATAACTCCTTAAGGCAAAGCAAATGAGATCATCGCCATGAAAATTTATAATAAAACAACATTTCAAGCTCACTTCAAGTGTTCAATATCTCATGCAGATGGTCTCTTTCTCTATCAAAATTCCCATGCTCATGGCAAAAAAAAAGTGCAACAACCCGTCCCCAAATCCCTCTCGTTAACATAGATAATCTAGGTTTAACTTTTGAAAAGCAATACTAGTGGCCTTTCAAGATTTAATGCAATGACGGCTTTGAGACCTTTGTGATGTAAGCCCAAGATTCAGGGGTTCGAGGCTCACGGGTTGCATTCTCTTGGGTGTTCCCACGATCGTCCCTCGAGGGTGTATTGTACAACAATGTATATGTGTAACGTTTCTCCCTACTACCTTCACCGCGCTTAATGGTTTTTTAAAACAAAAACACCTCATATTCTCTTCTTCTGTATCTAAACGCTTTGTGTAATTTGATATCTACCTCAACGCTTTAGTTTGTGCGTATATTCTTGGCAAGAAAAATTTCAATATTTACTCAGAGGAGGGTTGAACTGGTAATGACAAGTACAAGGGTATTTACTTTAAAAGATTAAAACTATAAAGACATAATCCTTTTTTGACATACTATAGATTGATTGAAGCTACTTGTTTTTCCTTTTTTGTTGCCTTTAACCTCTTGTGAGGGTCTCATAAGAGATGGCAAACACGGAATTTTTGAAAAAAAGTATGAAAATGCAAATAGGATGCTATCAAATTTTTGGAAAATTGGCTTATTGCACACTTACAAAAAATTGAGTTTGAGCATAATGGTTTCTTGAATCTTGTATACACTACATGAACATTGATCCTTAGTAATATTTAAAAAACGTGTTGACAGATTGGAATTGCTATGCATAAGTGTTAGATTCAACATTTTGACTTAAGGTTTAGCTTGATGGTTTTTGACTAGAAAATAACACATTTACATTGTTTTACTTTTGAATTATGTAGCTTTGGATTGGGTACTAGAAGCCTTAAACCTCTTGTGAGGGTCTCATCAGAGATGGCATGGATTGGATATTTGAGAATTTGTCCATTTTACAAAGGAAATGCTGCCCAAATTTGTACTTTTTTAGAGATTAGTAAATTAGAAGATGGAATAATACATAACATAATTTTTGAACTTGTTTTCCTTTTTTGAAACCGTTAACATCCTGTGAGGGTCTCAACAGAGATGGCTTTGACTAGAAATTTGAAATTCTATCCGCTATGAGGTTCGGCTTGATGACGTCAAGCTGACTAAGAACCTGACGAACATCATAAAGTTACTTTTGTATACACGGATCGAGACCCTGAACCTTAAAGAAAACTCTGAAATTCATTTTACTGAATGAGGTATAGAAGCATGGCGTGAACTCATACTTTTTGTGGTTGGCAGTACTTAGTTGATGGAATGCTGGTTTTTTTAAAACTCTTAACTACATCTCGATGGGAATGACACCATTGTTGGTGGTAAAAGAAACATAAAATGCTTTTTGTTGAATAGAAGCATAACTTTTTAAGTTATTGCTAGTGTTGTACTTTGAAAACACTCCAATGCTTCCAAAAAGGGCCTTAATCCTCACGTGAGGGTCTTGGATGAGATGGCATTTGACTGGACTTTTGAAAACTGATTCAAACTACAAAGGAGATGCTGTCCAAATTTTTCTGGAATTAAATGATGTAAACATTATCGTAAATAAATGGCTCATTCTTTAAACTTCATAATTGATCTAGGTTATGTTGTTAATTTTTGTTGTAATTTTTGACACCAATAACAAGGGGAGGAAGTTGTTGACACATTAAGAGAAAGTTGGACTCACTTTTGGGCCTTTCAGTTCTAGAGAGAGAGTGGCGCTTGATCAATGAGGAAGAGGCTAACGTTACATTGAGAATCGACATTTTGGAGCCAAGCTCTTTTAGAAAAAAGGGAGAAAATATTATTTTTGTTCATCAAATTGCACAATTTCACGCTTTCAAGGCATAAATACCATAAGTCATACTAACTCTGTACCAATGGATTTCAGAACTTTGATTGAAGACTCTATCTAGTATCTATGTTCCCGCCCAAATATGACTTTGAGTAGCTCTACTTCCCTCTCAAAGCTTCTTCCCTTTTTCATATTTGCGCTAAACTTTCTGTGTATTCTAGTGCACACCATGACTACTTCTCGAAGGCCTAGCACTATCATTGACTATGTTATCATTTTTAACAGTTATACTACAGATGATCAAGCATGGATACCATCTCGAATAACTATCAAAAGTTGGGTTCTACTGCAAACTAGGAAGAGGAAGAGGAGGCAACGCAATGATTTCGTGGAGGCTTTCAAGGGACAAGTTAAAGAGTTTAAAGTGTGTGCACAAAGCAAGGGGTGAAAGAGGTCCTCATACAACATGCTTTCCAGCATGCAGAGTTAAGGTTGCAAACATCTCCTCCAAGTTTTCCATGGCATCGAACCAATTGTAAGTTATTTTGAGCATCTCACTTAGTGCATGATTATATACGAAGGTTAAGTGGTGGATATCATCTTTGGTATGTTTTAGATATTTATCCATTGAATAGGATGGATTGGCAACTAGTTGAGAGCATAGTTGGGATTTTTGATGCTTTCCATGCATTTATTGGTGAGCAAATGTACCCAGGAAGACAACACAAGGAACTTGCAGATAATGGAATACTCTTTTATGATATGTCATATTTGGAACCGAGAACTTCCTTTGGTTGGGGTCGTGTAGCTCCTTTTTCACTTCCATCCTTTGACAACAAGGATTGGTCTCTGTCAGCTTCGCAAACTAGTGAAAGCTTTAGGAATATGTTGTTTCAGGATATACAAAAGTCCCTCAAGTATTCAATTGGCACAAAAATAGTTCGGCTCGCACTATTTATGCCACTTGAAGTGTTTGTAGATTTCTTCTTTGATGAGTAGATAAGAACTACCGCAACAATGTTCATTTGAGTTGAATGTCGATGTCGTCGAGTTGAATGTCTTCAAGTTCTCTTCACTTTAAGCATGATGATAATAGGTTCGACATCTTCATTCCCTGTAAAAAATAACTCCTTAAGGCAAAGCAAATGAGATCATCGCCATGAAAATTTATAATAAAACAACATTTCAAGCTCACTTCAAGTGTTCAATATCTCATGCAGATGGTCTCTTTCTCTATCAAAATTCCCATGCTCATGGCAAAAAAAAAGTGCAACAACCCCTCCCCAAATCCCTCTCGTTAACATAGATAATCTAGGTTTAACTTTTGAAAAGCAATACTAGTGGCCTTTCAAGATTTAATGCAATGACGGCTTTGAGACCTTTGTGATGTAAGCCCAAGATTCAGGGGTTCGAGGCTCACGGGTTGCATTCTCTTGGGTGTTCCCACGATCGTCCCTCGAGGGTGTATTGTACAACAATGTATATGTGTAACGTTTCTCCCTACTACCTTCACCGCGCTTAATGGTTTTTTAAAACAAAAACACCTCATATTCTCTTCTTCTGTATCTAAACGCTTTGTGTAATTTGATATCTACCTCAACGCTTTAGTTTGTGCGTATATTCTTGGCAAGAAAAATTTCAATATTTACTCAGAGGAGGGTTGAACTGGTAATGACAAGTACAAGGGTATTTACTTTAAAAGATTAAAACTATAAAGACATAATCCTTTTTTGACATACTATAGATTGATTGAAGCTACTTGTTTTTCCTTTTTTGTTGCCTTTAACCTCTTGTGAGGGTCTCATAAGAGATGGCAAACACGGAATTTTTGAAAAAAAGTATGAAAATGCAAATAGGATGCTATCAAATTTTTGGAAAATTGGCTTATTGCACACTTACAAAAAATTGAGTTTGAGCATAATGGTTTCTTGAATCTTGTATACACTACATGAACATTGATCCTTAGTAATATTTAAAAAACGTGTTGACAGATTGGAATTGCTATGCATAAGTGTTAGATTCAACATTTTGACTTAAGGTTTAGCTTGATGGTTTTTGACTAGAAAATAACACATTTACATTGTTTTACTTTTGAATTATGTAGCTTTGGATTGGGTACTAGAAGCCTTAAACCTCTTGTGAGGGTCTCATCAGAGATGGCATGGATTGGATATTTGAGAATTTGTCCATTTTACAAAGGAAATGCTGCCCAAATTTGTACTTTTTTAGAGATTAGTAAATTAGAAGATGGAATAATACATAACATAATTTTTGAACTTGTTTTCCTTTTTTGAAACCGTTAACATCCTGTGAGGGTCTCAACAGAGATGGCTTTGACTAGAAATTTGAAATTCTATCCGCTATGAGGTTCGGCTTGATGACGTCAAGCTGACTAAGAACCTGACGAACATCATAAAGTTACTTTTGTATACACGGATCGAGACCCTGAACCTTAAAGAAAACTCTGAAATTCATTTTACTGAATGAGGTATAGAAGCATGGCGTGAACTCATACTTTTTGTGGTTGGCAGTACTTAGTTGATGGAATGCTGGTTTTTTTAAAACTCTTAACTACATCTCGATGGGAATGACACCATTGTTGGTGGTAAAAGAAACATAAAATGCTTTTTGTTGAATAGAAGCATAACTTTTTAAGTTATTGCTAGTGTTGTACTTTGAAAACACTCCAATGCTTCCAAAAAGGGCCTTAATCCTCACGTGAGGGTCTTGGATGAGATGGCATTTGACTGGACTTTTGAAAACTGATTCAAACTACAAAGGAGATGCTGTCCAAATTTTTCTGGAATTAAATGATGTAAACATTATCGTAAATAAATGGCTCATTCTTTAAACTTCATAATTGATCTAGGTTATGTTGTTAATTTTTGTTGTAATTTTTGACACCAATAACAAGGGGAGGAAGTTGTTGACACATTAAGAGAAAGTTGGACTCACTTTTGGGCCTTTCAGTTCTAGAGAGAGAGTGGCGCTTGATCAATGAGGAAGAGGCTAACGTTACATTGAGAATCGACATTTTGGAGCCAAGCTCTTTTAGAAAAAAGGGAGAAAATATTATTTTTGTTCATCAAATTGCACAATTTCACGCTTTCAAGGCATAAATACCATAAGTCATACTAACTCTGTACCAATGGATTTCAGAACTTTGATTGAAGACTCTATCTAGTATCTATGTTCCCGCCCAAATATGACTTTGAGTAGCTCTACTTCCCTCTCAAAGCTTCTTCCCTTTTTCATATTTGCGCTAAACTTTCTGTGTATTCTAGTGCACACCATGACTACTTCTCGAAGGCCTAGCACTATCATTGACTATGTTATCATTTTTAACAGTTATACTACAGATGATCAAGCATGGATACCATCTCGAATAACTATCAAAAGTTGGGTTCTACTGCAAACTAGGAAGAGGAAGAGGAGGCAACGCAATGATTTCGTGGAGGCTTTCAAGGGACAAGTTAAAGAGTTTAAAGTGTGTGCACAAAGCAAGGGGTGAAAGAGGTCCTCATACAACATGCTTTCCAGCATGCAGAGTTAAGGTTGCAAACATCTCCTCCAAGTTTTCCATGGCATCGAACCAATTGTAAGTTATTTTGAGCATCTCACTTAGTGCATGATTATATACGAAGGTTAAGTGGTGGATATCATCTTTGGTATGTTTTAGATATTTATCCATTGAATAGGATGGATTGGCAACTAGTTGAGAGCATAGTTGGGATTTTTGATGCTTTCCATGCATTTATTGGTGAGCAAATGTACCCAGGAAGACAACACAAGGAACTTGCAGATAATGGAATACTCTTTTATGATATGTCATATTTGGAACCGAGAACTTCCTTTGGTTGGGGTCGTGTAGCTCCTTTTTCACTTCCATCCTTTGACAACAAGGATTGGTCTCTGTCAGCTTCGCAAACTAGTGAAAGCTTTAGGAATATGTTGTTTCAGGATATACAAAAGTCCCTCAAGTATTCAATTGGCACAAAAATAGTTCGGCTCGCACTATTTATGCCACTTGAAGTGTTTGTAGATTTCTTCTTTGATGAGTAGATAAGAACTACCGCAACAATGTTCATTTGAGTTGAATGTCGATGTCGTCGAGTTGAATGTCTTCAAGTTCTCTTCACTTTAAGCATGATGATAATAGGTTCGACATCTTCATTCCCTGTAAAAAATAACTCCTTAAGGCAAAGCAAATGAGATCATCGCCATGAAAATTTATAATAAAACAACATTTCAAGCTCACTTCAAGTGTTCAATATCTCATGCAGATGGTCTCTTTCTCTATCAAAATTCCCATGCTCATGGCAAAAAAAAAGTGCAACAACCCCTCCCCAAATCCCTCTCGTTAACATAGATAATCTAGGTTTAACTTTTGAAAAGCAATACTAGTGGCCTTTCAAGATTTAATGCAATGACGGCTTTGAGACCTTTGTGATGTAAGCCCAAGATTCAGGGGTTCGAGGCTCACGGGTTGCATTCTCTTGGGTGTTCCCACGATCGTCCCTCGAGGGTGTATTGTACAACAATGTATATGTGTAACGTTTCTCCCTACTACCTTCACCGCGCTTAATGGTTTTTTAAAACAAAAACACCTCATATTCTCTTCTTCTGTATCTAAACGCTTTGTGTAATTTGATATCTACCTCAACGCTTTAGTTTGTGCGTATATTCTTGGCAAGAAAAATTTCAATATTTACTCAGAGGAGGGTTGAACTGGTAATGACAAGTACAAGGGTATTTACTTTAAAAGATTAAAACTATAAAGACATAATCCTTTTTTGACATACTATAGATTGATTGAAGCTACTTGTTTTTCCTTTTTTGTTGCCTTTAACCTCTTGTGAGGGTCTCATAAGAGATGGCAAACACGGAATTTTTGAAAAAAAGTATGAAAATGCAAATAGGATGCTATCAAATTTTTGGAAAATTGGCTTATTGCACACTTACAAAAAATTGAGTTTGAGCATAATGGTTTCTTGAATCTTGTATACACTACATGAACATTGATCCTTAGTAATATTTAAAAAACGTGTTGACAGATTGGAATTGCTATGCATAAGTGTTAGATTCAACATTTTGACTTAAGGTTTAGCTTGATGGTTTTTGACTAGAAAATAACACATTTACATTGTTTTACTTTTGAATTATGTAGCTTTGGATTGGGTACTAGAAGCCTTAAACCTCTTGTGAGGGTCTCATCAGAGATGGCATGGATTGGATATTTGAGAATTTGTCCATTTTACAAAGGAAATGCTGCCCAAATTTGTACTTTTTTAGAGATTAGTAAATTAGAAGATGGAATAATACATAACATAATTTTTGAACTTGTTTTCCTTTTTTGAAACCGTTAACATCCTGTGAGGGTCTCAACAGAGATGGCTTTGACTAGAAATTTGAAATTCTATCCGCTATGAGGTTCGGCTTGATGACGTCAAGCTGACTAAGAACCTGACGAACATCATAAAGTTACTTTTGTATACACGGATCGAGACCCTGAACCTTAAAGAAAACTCTGAAATTCATTTTACTGAATGAGGTATAGAAGCATGGCGTGAACTCATACTTTTTGTGGTTGGCAGTACTTAGTTGATGGAATGCTGGTTTTTTTAAAACTCTTAACTACATCTCGATGGGAATGACACCATTGTTGGTGGTAAAAGAAACATAAAATGCTTTTTGTTGAATAGAAGCATAACTTTTTAAGTTATTGCTAGTGTTGTACTTTGAAAACACTCCAATGCTTCCAAAAAGGGCCTTAATCCTCACGTGAGGGTCTTGGATGAGATGGCATTTGACTGGACTTTTGAAAACTGATTCAAACTACAAAGGAGATGCTGTCCAAATTTTTCTGGAATTAAATGATGTAAACATTATCGTAAATAAATGGCTCATTCTTTAAACTTCATAATTGATCTAGGTTATGTTGTTAATTTTTGTTGTAATTTTTGACACCAATAACAAGGGGAGGAAGTTGTTGACACATTAAGAGAAAGTTGGACTCACTTTTGGGCCTTTCAGTTCTAGAGAGAGAGTGGCGCTTGATCAATGAGGAAGAGGCTAACGTTACATTGAGAATCGACATTTTGGAGCCAAGCTCTTTTAGAAAAAAGGGAGAAAATATTATTTTTGTTCATCAAATTGCACAATTTCACGCTTTCAAGGCATAAATACCATAAGTCATACTAACTCTGTACCAATGGATTTCAGAACTTTGATTGAAGACTCTATCTAGTATCTATGTTCCCGCCCAAATATGACTTTGAGTAGCTCTACTTCCCTCTCAAAGCTTCTTCCCTTTTTCATATTTGCGCTAAACTTTCTGTGTATTCTAGTGCACACCATGACTACTTCTCGAAGGCCTAGCACTATCATTGACTATGTTATCATTTTTAACAGTTATACTACAGATGATCAAGCATGGATACCATCTCGAATAACTATCAAAAGTTGGGTTCTACTGCAAACTAGGAAGAGGAAGAGGAGGCAACGCAATGATTTCGTGGAGGCTTTCAAGGGACAAGTTAAAGAGTTTAAAGTGTGTGCACAAAGCAAGGGGTGAAAGAGGTCCTCATACAACATGCTTTCCAGCATGCAGAGTTAAGGTTGCAAACATCTCCTCCAAGTTTTCCATGGCATCGAACCAATTGTAAGTTATTTTGAGCATCTCACTTAGTGCATGATTATATACGAAGGTTAAGTGGTGGATATCATCTTTGGTATGTTTTAGATATTTATCCATTGAATAGGATGGATTGGCAACTAGTTGAGAGCATAGTTGGGATTTTTGATGCTTTCCATGCATTTATTGGTGAGCAAATGTACCCAGGAAGACAACACAAGGAACTTGCAGATAATGGAATACTCTTTTATGATATGTCATATTTGGAACCGAGAACTTCCTTTGGTTGGGGTCGTGTAGCTCCTTTTTCACTTCCATCCTTTGACAACAAGGATTGGTCTCTGTCAGCTTCGCAAACTAGTGAAAGCTTTAGGAATATGTTGTTTCAGGATATACAAAAGTCCCTCAAGTATTCAATTGGCACAAAAATAGTTCGGCTCGCACTATTTATGCCACTTGAAGTGTTTGTAGATTTCTTCTTTGATGAGTAGATAAGAACTACCGCAACAATGTTCATTTGCAAGTCTGAGAGTTGTTTGGACTTTTTAGATGATAATTGGGATAGGAAACAGTCATAGGGCAAAATCTGTATTTTGCAAAAGAAGTCCATAATTTGCAAGTTCATTATAAGCTCTCAAAATTTCATAGTGTCATTTTACTATTTTAGATATCATCTTCTTAGTGGGCAGCTTATTCCACTCGACCAAGATACAGAGTCTAGCCTTGAGAACAAACCTTTATCAATGGAGCTCTACTTTCGAGACAACCTACTTACTATGATGGAGACAATGTCAAGCACAACTCTTGCACAGCTCAGGGTAGATCTTACATGTGAAGAACTTCCACTTTTGCCAGAATTGTATGCATTCAGTCTTAGCAATAGAAAGGTGCTTACTAAATGGATGAATTTTGATTGTCTTTAATACATTAAGACATAGAATCTAACTCTTTCTTCTTCTCAGAGTCCAAAACGTAAGGAGAAAACAACATTGTGCAAGGAGTCACTCTCAAATACACTTCACTTAATTGCTTCCATCGGAAGTTAGGTCACATACCTTGTGCACGCAATGAGCTTTGATGCCATGCAAACCATGATGTACTCTTCAAAATGACTAATACAGAGACATTTTGTGCCACTCAAACAACATTTAAAAAATGTACACTTTTCATTGTCTCAAAACTTTACAAATTGTGTTATTTCTGTCAAGATGTATACAAGTTATTGCTCCCTTCCCCTGCTACTGCTCCCCTATCCTCTCCCCCGGTTGGTGCCACTGGTCCCCTGTCCTCTCCTCCAGTTGCTGCCACTGGTCCTCTGCCCTCTCCCCCGATTGCTGCCACTGCTCCCCTGTCCTCTTCCCAGGTTGCTGCTACTTCTACCTCGAGGGGGATGTTGGTCTCAAGCATCCTTTCGCGTCGGTCAAAATCATGGGCCTCTTCCATGGCTTCCCATGCATCTTGCACCTAGAAGCTTCCCTCTGTTCTTGCTCTTGCCGCCGCTGACGTGAAGCCCATTCCTCTACTTCTGCGGCGTCCGCATAATATTGATTAATTGCTTCTTGCATATTTCAAACCTCCTCTTGAGTCTAATTGTAGCGCTGCGTCATTTCATCAATGCGAGCCTGTTTGAACTCCTCAGCTCTCACCCCTTCCTCTCTTGTATGTTTGTTTACCGAGATTATAATATGCTGGATGGCCATTACAGAAAGATGTCGCACATCATTGGGGGTGTAGTTATGTAATTGAAGTTCCTGTAGAAGCGTGACAATAGGAAAGTAAGTAAATATGTTGCTTCTTTTAATACAAACATTGCAGCAAACAACAATGAAACAACACGATTACTTACGTTTGGTACATCCAAAATTTGATTGAGGAGCCACAAGGCATTCAAACAAGTTCGCCAGCCACAGCTATAGTCATCAACCTGTGTGGGCACGGTGACCTGTTCGTGCCGGATGGTAGTCCCTAGATCATGCTCTAACAAAACATGCTCTACACAGCATACAAGTTTTTTCGCGGCACTACATACGTAACCACTTGAGTCAGTAACACATTACTAAGAGACACTACTTCCAAATGTACCCAGATGTACCTTACGTTTTTACATGACTGTGAAACAACCTGCTTTGCCCGGAGTTTGCGTAGTAGACAATCTTATCTTCAATGTCAAATAACAACAAACTCCAATGATCACTACACCAAAACCATCAAAGATGAGGAGAAAGATCCTAAATCCAACTTGGTTTTTACAAGGCAAGAAGAAACTCACGATTGATTGTATGCAATGACCAAAAAATACGCTAGATCGAAATTGACTCTGCTAAACGAGCCCATCAGAGCCAAAAAGGAAACTCCATTGTTCTGCAACATAGGCGAGATCAACGGATCTATTACATATATTTTGTTTTGAACCTCAGTGGGCAGAAGCGAGATAGCATGCCTAACATGAATCAATGGCAGAGATTAGACTTAAGATATATCAGTGGGCTGTCCTGTCACAAACCCATGAGTCAATACCGAGCGATTGGGACAGCTATCAAATTCCATAAGCCACTGACTCGCTTGGTATTGACCCATGTCTTAGCGGTAGTGAGCTATCTAATGAACCAAGCGTGACTTATAAAGAAAAACTTGAGACGTAACACATAGCAACGTTGACGACTGCAGCGAAGACATGGGTCAATACCGAGTGGTATCACTATGCAATTCCATAAGCCACTAACTCGCTTGGTATTGACCCACGTCTTAGTGAAAGTGAGCCATTTAATGAACCAAGCGTGACTTATAAAGAGCTTGAGAAGTACCACAAAGCAATGTTGACGATGGCATCTGTTGCGTTGGAGTTGGAGAAACTGCGCATGCACAGGAAATCTTGTTGATCAAGGTTGAGAATGCAGGCCTCCTCTGGCCTTCCAAGTAGTAGTATCGATGCATGCAGAGGCGTTGCACTAATCAGAACTTGCAACTCCTCTTTGTTCTATTTGTTGATTTGCTCTAAAATAATCAACTCCTCTGATAAAGGCTCCTCGTTGGATGGCCCTTGTGAAGTAGAGCCTTTCCCTTGCCTTTCTTGAGATTTATCCATGGCTGCCTCATTCTCCTCCCTTAATGGCACAGGCTCCTCCCTAACAGGTACAGGCTCCTCCATTACAGGCACATGATTCTCCCTTACAGACACAGGCTCCAGATCCTCCATGCCTTGCTCATTTTGCTTCATAACTGGTTTCTCCATAAATGTCTCTGTTTCTTCAATGACTGCCTCAGGGTTCATCCTGGCCTGCTCATGCCCCTCATCGGCTGGCTCAGCCTGCCCATCTGTGTCATTCCTCTCGACCCGTGATTGTGTCTTTCTGCTGTTTAATCCAGCCCTAGAAGGATCTATCTATCGTGTACTAGGATGGAGAGGGGGGGTGTTAAGAATATCCATGGTTCTACTATCCCGGATAGGTACTGGCTGAAGCAGCCCATCGTAGCGAAAGTGTAGCCTCCAAAGAGTGTCGAGATCCCGCGGCATGATAGTAACGCGGTGTGCATGGGCAGCCAGGATATATCCATTGCTGAAGAATCCAACGAGGTAGTCTTCTACAATTTCTTGCAAGCAGAGAAGTGCACTGCTGGCCCATCGCATGCCCACTCTCCAATGCTCGTAAATCTCTCGCACTACTCGTTGGAAAGGAAGACGTGGAATGGTCGGTTGCATGTGTCGTTTGATCCTTCACAGCTCTTGCAGTACACCTTTGTGAGCCTCATATCGACGTCTTCTTGCTTGAGCATTCAAAGAGTCACCTGTTGCCCTTCTAGGCGTTGCCTTTGCACGAGGCATCTCTACAAATAGCATAACAGAAAACGACATGTCATTTGTTGCGCAAGAGATTTAATATTTCTAGGGTCAACATGAAGCAAAGAAGTGCACCAAATACGGTTGTATTACCTCTACTCGCTTGGTACTAACCTCAAAAAAAGTATAATAGCAAACATCATTAATAAAGACGATGGTCAGTACCAAGCGAACATGTGCAACGAACAAAGTTTTCCTTCCCTTATTCGCTTGGTACTGACCTTCGAAAAGTGTAATAGCAAACATCATTAATATTTTGTGAGGTCAGTACCAAGCAAACAGGTGCAACGAGCAGTGTTTGCCTTCCCTTATTCGCTTGGTATTGACATCAGAAAAGTGTAATAGCAAACATCATTAATATTTTCTGAGGTCAGTACCAAGCAAACAAGTGCAACGAACAGAGTTTGTCTTCCTTTATTCGCTTGGTACTCACATCAGAAAAGTGTAATAACAAACATCATTAATATTTTCTGAGGTCAGTACCAAACAACCAAGTGCAACGAACAGAGTTTGCCTTCCCTTATTCGTTTGATACTGACCTCAAAAAAGTGTTATAACAAACATCATTAATAAAAACGATGGTCAGTACCAAACGAACAGGTGCAACAAACAGATTTTACCATCCCTTATTCGCTTGGTACTGACCACACAAAATACAAATGCACAAAAGTGTAGTAGCATATCTCTTCACTGTGTGTAGAGTTCTGCGTCACTAAAGCACTACAGAACAGGAGTAAGAGAAAGCCGAGTGTGAAAGCTCCCAAAAAAAAAAAACACACTACCCGCCCAAAGTTACTCCATTCAAAAAGATTCTCTTCGCATGGAGTTGGAATTTGCGTTTGTACTTGGTAGGCAATGGTGGCACATTTGAGGGCGCCAATCCGACCTTATTACGCAGGCGTTATGATTATAGAGAGATCGCGCTTTTAATTTAGCGCAAGAAGGCGAGAGTTGCCCACACAGACACTCTCTCTCACCCGCTCCCCGCCCCGCCCCGCCCCTCCCCTACTCCTCTCTCCTCCCTTTTCTCTCTCTCTCTCTCTCTCTCTCTCTCACACACACACACACACGCCCACATGCAGATAGACATGTACATCTCTCTGCATTTGTCTCTTCGAAGTCCCTCCGCCGTGAAACCCAATAAGGCAGAAAGGCCATGAAGTTGCCTAGAAGTGCAGACAGGCAGGTGAGATTTTACAGCTTCTGCGGGAGTCTTTTTCCGTTTGGAGAGAGAGAGAGAGAGAGAGGTCTTGCATGCAGCCCCGTTCTTCTTTATATTGTGACTTTGAGTTGTTCGATAATGCAGCTTGTCATAGATGGTTTCCGAGGAGAGAGAACGTTTTTGGCACCAAGTTGAATGCTTTCTTGTGAGTTTCTTGTTGCTTTCCTGCTTTCATTGTCTCTGCAAAATAGCATAAAGAAGTTTGCTTCCCGTCTGTCAGAAACTTGTATTTGGCAAGTATGTTACAGAAACAATCAATCCTATACTTCACTTCATCCTTGCACCGATTGCAATTTTTGGTTTGAATGTCTAAATCCTGTTACATTTAGGCTGCTTTGTAATGTGACCGGACCAACTTCTACCTCTGTTGGAACAGCTTCATGTGTCTTTCAGGTGAAATGTTTCATGCATCGTCGTCCTGGATGGAAGGACTTAGGGCATCAGGGGAAGCTTTTTTTGGTTTATACCTGAGACAACTGTATTTGAGCTGACTTGCACCTGGCTTGAGCTCGACTGAATCTTTTGAATGCAGAGAGTTTAGGGAGCAACCACGAAAAGCTCACTGCATAAAAGACATGACCACATGAGTTGGGAAATTGAATTTACTTCGTAATATTTACAACATGGACATCAAAGAACTTATCGTAATTGGTAGTCAGCCAGGATTACATCTCTGTGGAAAATGTGCTTGATAAAACCACAATTTGTACCCAACTTTAGTGCCATCTCGTGTTGAGCCTGACGATGGAGCTCACCTTTTATCTCATAGTTGTTGGAAGAGGGTTTGCTGGTGCAGAGAAAGATGTTTTGGTAGAAGGGAACATTAACTCATGGGCGATTAGGTCTCTCCAATCTCAGAAAAATAAAAATTCTTTCAAAACATATTAAGTGCATAAGTGAAGACACGTTTCTGACCTCCCCACTGCATTGTGCTGTTGTTGCCTGCCTTCGTCCATTGCCTTATTGGCGACCATTCCTCACTCTCAGCTTGCCTGCCTCTGCCTAATCGCTAGCTAAATTTGCTTGCATGCTTGCTTCTGACTCTGATGGGAGGCAGATAGTTTATTTTTACTTTGTTGTGTGCCTGTACCTGTGGGGTGTGTGGGTTTTTTTTGCTCGTCTCCTTGCATTGTGGTGGTGAGTGCAAGCCTGTCCTTGTTTTTTAGTTTTCCTTGTTTGTGGGTGCAAATGGGTTTTGTGAATCTTGGGTTCGTCTAGGACCTATGTACTTAAAAGTAAAGGATGAGGCTCCTCTTCTCTTCTCTCTGTCCTTCGTCCTTGTGTACGCTGCCTTTGATGCAAAGGTGGAGGGTGGTCTTCATCTTGCTCCAAGCAAAGTTGCAAGGCAGCCCTGATGAGTGCCTTACAGGGGTGGCGTGTTCCCTTCTCTTTAGTATGGATTCTTTGATGAGTATTACTTGGTGTTTTCAAGACTTGGCTACAAATTCCCAGGGTTTACTGCAGAGGATGTGGTCCATGCTGGTTTGGTTGGCCTTTGATCAGAGAAAGCAGGAGACTGATTTCCTTGGACTCTGCTGCATGATTTTTCAGTTGCTTGGTCTTAATTGTGTTTGAGTCAACTCGTGTAGCAGCTTCAATGCACAATATTCTCCACTAATCTCTTATGCCCCTTTCTTTATAGTTGGAACCTTATCCGTGTAGCCAGCTCCAATGCACAATATTCTCCACTTTTCTCTTACGCCTCTTTGTATGCGATTGAACCTTATCTTCTTGTACTCTGCAGAAAGGGGTTTTTGCCTTTGGGATATGTTCATTGTTAATTTTTTTTTGGGTATTATACCATATCACTGGTGTTTTGTGTTGGGGACATTGACCAAAATACCCTTGAAATTTTTGGGAAATTCCGTACCCCTCAAATTAAAAAAATTCCTAGAATATCCGTGTACCAAATTTGGATGTATTGCTCCTACTTTTGCGTTGTCTATTCTTTTCGGTTGTCTATTCTTTTCGGCAATATATATTTGTCTGTAATCGTCTAAGACAATTTTTTTAAAACCAATGAGCCCATAAATAGAGGCATGTGTGTCTACAAACAATGAACTGTTTCATCTTGAAAATCCTAGTTGTATCATCATCTATTGGGGGAAGAACCAATCTTCCTATGAAGAGTTGCAAAAATAAAACGTCTTCCGAGTTGTTTGTGAGATTAACATGGGGTATTCTGGGAGTTCTTGAAAAATTTAAGGGCATTTTGGAAATTTCTCGCAAACTATGGGGGATTTAAGATTTGATTAAAATCTCCACAAATTTCAGGAGTATTTTGGTGATTCTCCCTTTATTTTGTAATTTGTCCACGGGCTTCGCAATGATACCAAGCCCTGCGTCTTATGAACAAAAAATAAGCAAGGGGGCAGGGCACAAATTTTTGTATGTTCCTCAGCAGCAAGAATGGATATGCCAGATCTCTCAGTCTTTCTATTTCTGTAGAGCTACCACCCAGGTGCCAGAGCTTAGCCCTGAGGGTTTGTTTTCAGACACCTCCTATTCGACTGCTCGCTGTTTTTCCAGCTCTTAGATTGTAATGTGCAGCAGAAGTGATTGATGGTGATTGCTCAGGATGATTGCTCAGTGTGCACTCAAGGTTCCTTATACTTCATAGGAGATGTGCAAAGACTAGAGAGAGAGAAGAGAGATTGATACCGTGAATGAAAGTTCCAAGTGAGAGAGAGAGAGGACTAACACTAGATGGGTCCCAGATCCCCTTCCAAGGGCCCCCCTCTCTACCGCTAGGGAGGTGTTTGCTTTAGATTGCACAAATGCTGATACAATGGTCCTAGATGCTGGGATGCTAATGGGATCTTGTGATAGATGCTTAGATTTGCAAGGCTAAGGGTTGAAAATGCAAAATGCTAGGGATGCTGAATGGTATACGCAAGCTTGATGAGGCTATAGGCTGATTTGCTTTGGCCGACTCAAGGATGGGCTGAAAACTGAAAAACGCTGGCTGATCTGAGGGCTGAATCTGAAATTGCTGGCTGATCTTCCGTCTTTGGCTGAAAACTGAAAATGCTGGTGCTGATGGGGTGCTGTAAGTTGATCTAGTGCAAAAACACCGGAGATGCTGAGGCACTACGGGTACTTGTTGCTGGTACTAAGGGTAGTGACTTATGCTTGAGAAGTGACCCCTAGGGTCAGTTATATATGGAATAAAGCTGGGTTAGGCAATGCCACTAAAAACCCAAGATTTCTTGTAGAGTCACGTATTAATGAGTTAATAAACTCGCTTATAAGAGGTGCTTCACATGCAGATAAATACTTAGGTTGGGTATTAATGCAACTATATGGGAACACTCCACAATGCATACACCTACCAGATGTTGGCTGTGCTCATGTGCAATTAGAGGGTATGCAACTACTCTAAAGTGCTTGGACATGCATGTCCTGCGTAAAGGCTCACAAGGGTGCCATAACACTTCCTAGAAATAGGAGTTATTTTATCTATATGCATGTAGGGTTAGATGTGCACATGACATAGATGCCTACAACGGAGCCGTAGAGTGTAAATTAGTTCTTAGCTCAGCTCTCTAGGTACTCTTGCCTTGGACCAAGGAGGTTCTAAACGATGGGAGACTGGGAATTGGGCTCTACCTTCCTGTGTATGTGCTTTTGTAATATATATCCCTCTTTAGGGACTGGGACTAGGTTGTGTATATGGTATTGTTATAAATTTTCTCTTGACTATGCATGATGGAGCTGATGGTTATATTGTCTCGTGGGTGACTACCATGAGTCTATACCTTGCACTTTCCTTCAAGGGTGAATCTGGGTATATCCTGGATTCATCTAGGTATATATATAAATTTATCTATTTTTGTCTTGTGTAGTCTTTTTTGACAAAAGTCATGCATATAAAGTGCAAATTATTCGTAGTGTAATGAAATTTTTATTTTACTGTTAAGGCCCTTGCATTTTATGCCGAATGCTTTCATTTTCCAGTGTCTCAAGATGCTTTTTTTTTTATAACAAATTATGATTTAACTTGTTCTCATCATCCTTAACATCTAGTCATGTTTGATTAATTTTGTAGCTAATAAAGTGAATATTAAGGCACCATGGATACAATTCTAAAGAGAATTGCAGATATTGAGAGCCAGCTTTCATCACTGAAAGACCTGGTGAAAGAGGAATCACTATTGAGTGCCAGCAAGCCTTATCATCTGGTGAGCGCTAGTGACTGTCAATAAGGTTACTCAACTGGTCATTTATACACAACCCTCACATGCAGCATTTGCTTCTCACCATCTTTCCAGCATTGGGTATGATTTTAAATCTAAAGTTTTTAAAAGAAGGTAGAGTTCGTTTGTACTTGCAGGAGAGAGCGCAGCTGTGTCAGAAAGCTTCTTCATTCGAGGATTGGGTGGAGGCTTTGAAAAGAGAATGTGGAGGGTGGAAGAGTAGGCCCCTGGTTGTTCTCAGTCTGTTTGATGGCATCGGAGGAATCTGGATTGCGTTAAAAACTCTTGGAATTCCTTATATTGGATACAGTGCTGAAGTGGTATGACATCTCACATGTGATGCCATGATTATTTCATAAGAATATACTTTTTGAAAATGACAGGTTTTTTCCTTTTTGCAGAACCCCTTCGCTAATCAGGTATTGAAATCGAGGCATCCAAGTGTCCAACATTTGGGCGATGTCAGAGGAGTTCACAGAGAGCACATTAATGAGCAGGTTGATCTGGTGGTGGGGGGATTTCCATGCCAAGATCTTAGCTGGCTTGGGAAAAAAATTGGGTATCTCTCTTGCTTATCATATTGTGGTACATTAGAACTATCCATTTCAGCAAAGTGCTTTTGCACGATCCATATTGCATATTTTTATGAGCCTATAGCAAGAAACTTAACTTTCATTGCATCCATCGCTAATTTAAATGGGCTGAAGAGAGAAACTTAGAGTTGACTGCAACTAGTA
Source organism: Adiantum capillus-veneris (assembly GCF_014529385.1). Taxonomy (NCBI): domain Eukaryota; kingdom Viridiplantae; phylum Streptophyta; class Polypodiopsida; order Polypodiales; family Pteridaceae; genus Adiantum; species Adiantum capillus-veneris. Next base: position 93,941,454 of record NC_140932.1, read on the forward strand.
TTCCTTGCATTTCGGGAACAATTCCAGTGGAATTGTGACCAGTTTGGCTGTGAAAACCCCAGCGTCCAACTCCCACATACCTTTGTGGCAAGACTGTTGCACAAAAGGTGATTGTATGAATGGTCAATTGTGCTTTGTCTTTCACAGTAGAAGAGGGCTGTTGACATGACCTTGCAATGATAGAAACTAGTTAGCTCACACTTAGAGTAAAGCTTGATAAGATTTCAGGCATCCAACTAAGTGCGTGAGCTTAAATTTGATCCCAGTTTCTCTGGTGTGTTGTATATTTAATAGTCCCAGCGTTGTCCATGTCCAACGGACGTACCCTTGTGTCCGACTCGTTTAGTCCCGTACGGACGACTGAACTAGTACGTTAGATGTCCAATCAGTTTGTTCGTTAACTGACCGGTTGTTGCTTTGGGCAAATTTGGGTACTAGCATTGGACGTCCAGACGTGTTAAGCTTGTATGGTCATCTAATGATAAATTCAGACCGTAATGAATAATGACTGCATTAAGTAAGAAAGAGTTAAGCTGTTAGCTGACAAGATTCTCTGATGCCGAAACCTTTCTCATTAAGCTACACATACATCCTCTGCGATATTTGCTAGAGAACGCTGACTCAATATACACTGGAATTTTCTGAGTGCAGTCGTGCTGTTGTTGTGCAGGTTTCACTGGTGTCAAAATCTTCTATGTAATGTTTGTGTAGTCAATCATTTCTTTCTGAGACAAAGTATTTTTTTGCTGTTATTAGTTGGTGGTTTGCTGATTAACTCAGGAGCAGGCATTTTGCCCCATTATGTACATAAATTGATCCAATATGTCGTAGTTGTGCACTTGTCTCTCATGTCCCTTGCACAGATAACATTTAAATTGAGTTTTTTTGTAACTTTGACCCTTGTGATTTACCAGAAGTTCAGATCTTTACTACTGTATGAAGGTGAATTATGTATTTTTTCTCCAGGTTGTGGTAAAAATGGTTTGGGAAATTCTCTTTTAGGCTTCTTTGCTGAGCCGGAATGCCTCCATGTTTGATAATGGATGTGGCTTATGGGGTTATTTTGGTTGATTGTTATCAGGGCAGCCATCTTTCATGCTGAGTGATTTTATCTTCTGGAGAACAAGCAAAACTTTTGTTTTCTGCACTCTTGGTAGATGTATTCGTTGGGGGAAATTATGATGCTTTAGTTGAAAGACGCTAATTTTAAAAACTTCGTTGTGCTTGTTACTAAGGTCCTTTTGTAATACAGAATGGCTGCCTGATTAATGATTATAACAGCATCTCAAAGATGCTAATTTTAAAAACTTTACTGTGCTTGATAGTAAGATCTTTTTGTAAAACATAACAGGCTCCCTATTAATAAGAACAATCACAGCATCTCAGGAAACAAAGAAGTATATAAGAATCTTATAAGGTCAAAAGGCCATTCTGATCTTTGAGACTATACCAATGTATCTAGATTCTCCCATAGGTCGATGGGGTTATTTTTAGAATTTAGAGGCAACAAAGCACTGGACTTAAGCTATTTTTTGAAAGTAAATTGCAGTTAACATGGAGCTCAAACCAAGCTTATCACAATTATATTTTATCTTTTTGCAGTTTACATGGAGAGCGAAGCAAGCTTTTTTTTGAACTTCTGCGCATCACCAAGATGTTTAAGCCAAAATGGTAAGAGATACCATGACTTCTCTCTGTGGTTATCAATGAGTCTGTTTCGTATTATTGTTTCGTTCTGGAGGTTTACACCACTGTTGTAAAAATTATGCTTGTGCATGAAAGGAATTTCAGCATGGATCTAACATTTAATATAGTTTTTTTTTCTAGTGATTACTCCTAAACAGCTCTGTAGCACTCGTTGATTGTGCAGGAAACGTGAAGGCAGTTTAGCTTATTCATTTCAGACATGTTTCTTTTTTCAGAAGCACAGTCTGTTTACTGTATTACATGCTTGCAACATGTCTGCTAACAAAAATCATCTCATGTACAACCTGTAGCCTTTGGAAAGAGAATCATAGTCACCGAGAGTCATCTTCTTTTACTTGAAGTCAAAATTTTTAGAAGTGTAGATAAATATGGAAATGGGACACATTTGGTTTCCTACCAAAATACTTATAACAAGCCTTACTTGGAAGAGAGGAAATTCGAGCCGGGTTGAGGATATGCATATATTTGTGATCGCCTCCACCCAAAGAGAATGAGATAGGTCTCGATGCTGGACCATAGTCTGTGCCATTTTGGTTGCACTGGCCGTGGAGAAACTGCATGCGGTGGTTGCAAAAGTAATCCCAAGGTACACACCTTAATTCGCCCTCCAACTAGTGTATGAAAGTTAGTACCTTGGTCTCCTCAAGGCTCATTCTGAGGCCTCTTTTGTGTAACACTTATCCAAAGCCTGTAGATGGAGTGGTAGTCCCTCCTACGACTGTCAGGTGCAGCAGAAGTGTTTATGGATTTAGCTCGGATCTAGTACTCCGCACAAACACAAGGGATACTTTACTTCACTTGAAAGAACTGAACTCAATTGAAAGAAAGAGAGAGACACGAGAGAGAGAAAAGAGACAACACTGAATGTCGGGTCTCAAACCCTCAAGGGCCCCCTTTCTTTGTTGCTAGAGCAAGTACTTTCTTTATTCTTGCACAATGCTGATACAATGATGCTAAATGTTGAGATGCTGATGCTAATGGGTACTGGTGCTACTGTCACAAATTGATGACGTGGCATTTTTGCCCGGACACGCACTCGTATTAGTTGTATGGATGTTGATGTGGCAACAATACGGATCCTTGAAAATTCCATTGACATGCTGACGTGGCAGTTCTGTACTGACAGGGCCGCTTTTTGCGCTGATAGTTGTACGGAATTCCGTATTTTGCGATGATGCTTTTTCTGGGCAGATTTTTGGAATCATTTGCTTTTGGACAAATTGCTTTAAGAAATTATTTGTTTTTGAGTTTAAACTGCTTTGGGGGCTCTGCTTTTGGGCATCCCTTGTAAGAATAAAAGAGCCCTAGGGGCCTCACTCTTCAGAGCATTTGGATGTAGAGTCTGAGAGCGGAGGACCTTGGGTGAGTTGTACTTTGCTCAAAGATTAATTTAAAAGAAATACCGAAAGTGTCACAAAGTTATGACATGGCTGTCCGCTATATACGCACACCCTCTGGTGGGAAACCCTAACCCTAACTGGCAGCAGAGATGACACATGGCAGGCTGTACGGATGTCAGTGTGAATCGCGGCGGAAATTGCGGGGAGTTGGAATCAGCGGCAGCTTTTTTGGCAGCTTTTGTGCGGCAGTTTTTGGCAGCCTTTGCTTTATTTGCTCCACGCAATTGGGAGAGAGAGAGAAAGCCTCTTTGCTTTATTTTATTAAGCGAGAGAGAGAGATAGATAGATAGATAGATAGATAGATAGTTCTATTATCGTCCTGGGAGGTCAAATATGACCTATGGGACCAAATGAACATGTCACGTGGTGTGAGTGGAGTTCATAAGTGACTCTCGATGCTCAAAAATGGCTGAAATGAGCGTCGCAATAGAGAGTCCACATCGTGGTTGGGAGAGGAAGGTATGTAGGGAGAGCTCATGGCTGAATATATGGGGAAAAGAGGACCTAATGTGGTCAAAAGCTGAGCACTCAAGTAGTGTGTGGTACTCACTCTCTCGCACTTGACGAGGGCATAAGGTGCAAAGTCGATGACACTCCTCGCTAGTGCCCCAACGTCCTGTCTCGCAGCGTAGAGAATGGGAGCTAAGACGAATGGAGGCAATGGTGCGGATCGCACTCAACGGGATGGGCTCAAGGATGTAGGAATGGGTTCGGTTACCTCGTTCCGAGAAGAAGAGAGATTTGTAGTTTGGGGCAACGTGTGTGGTGTAATGGCTGAAGCGAGAACCTCCGGATTTCTCCCAAGCCATGATACATTGGCGTTGTAAGAAGGCCTCATTAACTTGGGAGTCGATCGACGCATCCTTGACCAAGTGACATGCATCCCATCTTCCAAACCATTTCTTGATATCAAGCATCCACCCCGAACTTAGTATTTTGCTCTTGCATGTCTTTTGAACCTTTTGACTTGCTTCATATGCGATTCTAGGAAGTCGATGCAAAGGGCTACGTTGTGTCTTACGCATGTACTCCACAACCCTTTCCATGCCCAAGACCTCAATGGGAAGCGATCCGGACTCAAGAAGTAAGAGCATGTAGGGTGTTTGTGTCTTGACTTGGAGAAAGTTGGTGAGAAAACGCTTTTGGACATTCTCAAACTCTTTCCAAGTAGACTTCCTGATGCTTCCACCCCACACCTCCACTCCATAAAGAAGCACCGGTGTCACCAATGTGTCAAAGAGGTACTTTTTGAGAGAGAGAGAGAGAGAGAGAGAGAGAGAGAGAGAGAGCCTCTTTGCTTTATTTTATTAAGCAAGAGAGAGAAAAATCTTCTGCTTTATTTTTAGAAAGCTTTTGATTTTCAGCTTTTGGCATTCCATGTAACCTTTAAATAAACGGGCTGGCCTCTCACAACTTAGAGCATCTAGACGCAGAGTCTGAGTGTGAGCGCCTTTCCGCACTCTTGTACTTTGAACTTAGATTAATACAAAAAGAAATACCGAAATACGGAACTCCGTCGGGCCAGTGTCGAAAAAATTGTAAACTGTGAACTGGTTTGAAGTGGTTATTTGGTGCTGTCGCGGTAGATTCTTGACTTAGAGTGTCCAAGCCTGTTACAGTGGTATCAGAGCACGGCCGATTTCTCTTCTACGGGAAATCCGATCCCAATTTTTTTTCCGCGGCACCTATGGCTTCAAGCAAGGATCAGTCGACCCCCCCTGCATTTGGAGATGCGGGAAGGGATCACAACGAAGATTCAAGCAAGGAGTATGGCCCGGCTCGGCCTATTTCGGTGGAGCGTCGAGAGATGGAGCGTCAACGATTGATCGGCGACGCAACAAAGATGATGCTTAATTTTGCCAAGGACCTGAAAATGGAAAAATATATGAGCAAGACCTCTTTGGAGGAGGTGCAGACGCAGTGGCAGAAGACAACAACACAATCCCCAAAACCCGCTCTCAAGAAACCTCCTACTCTCAAGAAGTATACAAAGAGGGAATTAGAAGAGGTGGTGGATGCACGAATTGCTCAGCTTTTTGACGCGTAAAACAAAGCTGAAAAACACGGCAAAAAGTAGAAGAAAGGCACTGACTTCCTGGGCTATTTGGGTCGTTAGACGATATTTGGAAAGACAAAGAAACTGAAGAAGCGTGTTCGATTCGAAGGAGTACGCAGTTCTTCTTCTTCTGATGGTTCTTCTAGCTCATCTGACTTGAGCGAAGAAGACCGAAAAGGCAAAAAGCGAAGCAAGAAGCAACGCTTCGGAAAGGGCAAGAAAAAGACAAAGAAGTCTAAATCTCGCCCCGTGAGTGAGAGTTCTACAGAGGACTCGTCTACAGACAGTTCAGACTCTGATGGGAGCAACTTTTATGCAAAGAAGAAGAATTTTTACAAGCCAACTAGTATGACGTTCTCGAAGACAAAAGCAAGAAAGTCCGAGAGTTTAAGGAAGGTGGACAGTCAATTAAATTTGACACGTTTTTTGGATATAGAGATGCTTCGAAGGCTTTGTCTTTTGTACAACAGTTTGACATCGCTTTCGCGGGAGGGCGTTACTCAGAGCACTCTAAGATTCGAAGAGTTGCCTTTTACTTTAAGGGGAATGCTCGAACTTGGTGGTCCACGCTTCTATTAAGCAAGATTGCACCAGTTAAATGACTGAAATTCAAGAGGCTGTTTATTTCTTCTTGGTTGACTCAAGAGTATGAACGTGATATACGAACTGCTTGGAACCATCCTCGGATGACCAAGAAAGATACAGTGGACGCTTATTGTGAGAGATTCCGGAGCTCTTTTCTACCCACCTCTTCATTTAAGAAGATCTCGTTCAAGAAGCAGATTGAGCGGCTTACCTTGGGTCTTCCTACAGAGATCCGAGATCACTGCTTGGAACAGAAGTCAACTTCTATTTAGGAGTTGATGAGTCATGCGAAACGGGGTTTTGCCATCCACTGTGGCAATCTGACTTACCCCACCGATGAGATCATGACACAAAGAGCTGAACAGACTTCGACAAATGAAAGTAGAAAGAGAAAGAGCAACTCAGAAAAGAAAGATGCACGACCCAAGCTTACTCCTCAGGAGCGGGCTCGCTTCATCACGGAGGGGAAGTGCTTTGGATGCGGGGAAACTGGACATATCTCCGCGAAGTGCCCTAAAAAGGCATAGAAAGGATAGAATGACAAGGACGACGAAAGGCCTGAGAGTTCGAGAGCAACTGAGGAACGTGGAAGAAAAGGCAAGATGAAATAGGATTGGTTCCAGATTGCGTGGGTACCGATCCCAGCACGATGGACGAAAGTACAGAACTTTGCCGAGCTTGGGACAAAGTGAAAGACCAAGAAGCCCTAATCTTCTTTGATGGAGGAGCCAACTTCATTTCACCGGAATTGGCGGCGCGACTCGAGATCACTCTCGATCGGATGGGACCACTTGCAGAGGCTGTTCTAGCAGCACCCGGCAGGGATGTAGCCATTACACCTGTCATTGGCATACTTCGGTTGATTGTCAGGGGTATTTGGTTAAGGTGCAGCATAATGAATTGTTGTTCTTTCTCAAGATGAGTGATCCATATTTGCTCAAGGTTCCTTTTAGTTCTTATGGAAGGGAGAGCCTTCCGTTCTTAATGGAGAGTGCTATGATCGATCACGAACAAAGTGAGTGGACACTGTGCGTGCAAGTGTATGAGACTGAGAGATAGAGAGAAGAGAGATACGACACCAGAGACGTTGTAAAACCCTCCTCTGAAAGCCCCACTCTCGTTGGCGAGAGCGGTCTACGATTGATTGTACAAACGGGTACAATGATGATGCATAAAACTGATGCAGATCTAGGCTATGTCGACGACGACAACCGGGATGGCGATGACGACAATAGGGCTGAAAACGGGATGGTTCTAACTGCTGTCCAAAAACGCTAATTGCTGAAATCTGCTGCAAGTAAAACGTTGATTTTCGGGCTGACTTTATGCTGCTAGAAAAACGCTAAAATAGCCTGATAAAAACGCTGATGACTGTTGTGTTCTAGGGCTGAAAACGCTGCTGTCCTGCTGCGGTTTAAGGCTGAAAACGCAGGGTTTTGGTGCTGCTGGTCAAGGCTGAAAACGCTAGATGCAAAGTGGTGGAATTGGGTGGTATCTGTTGAAATGCCAAGGCAAAGGGATGGCTAGCGATGATGCAAAACGCCAGGGCTGAGGGTAAGGAAAAACGCCAATGCTAGTGGGTGCTTGAGGGTTCTTGCTGAGAGAGGGGAGGACCTATCGCCAAAGGCCTGCTGTACTCCTGGCTCATCTGCCATTTAGTGCTAACTTTGGTTTGCTTATATATTTTCTTACCCAAATTACCCTACCTACTTTTGTTGGAAAGTCACTTAAATTAATCAGTGAAAAATGTCAAAAATAGGTAAAATAGGCTAAATGCATTGGAAAAATCCCCTAATGGAATCTGATGGATTCTGGTGGGAAGACTGATGATCATGTTGTGTGCAACCAGAGGATATGCATCTACACTAAGTGACTGGACATGCACGGTCTACGAATAAACTCACAAAAGTGTCAGATCACTTCTAATCTAGAGCGACTGGATTGATTAAACCATGATCATGCTGTAGCTTGTCCACGGACACATAAGGTTGGATGTGTCACATGACATCTCCTCCTTTTCAAAGTGAGGTACTGATACCGAACTGTATGGCGTCGAGGGAGATCGCCACTAGCATCCGGAATCCTGGAAGGGACTCTTCACCAGCCACTCTGATGTGTGGGTCGTGCGGTACTTGAACTTGATAAAGGTTTGCAACGCTTGCTTCTTTGGGCCGCGCCGAAAGCGACACAAAGTCTTCTGTGGCTCCTTCGATGCTTCAACTTCGTCTAGAGTCCTGCTTCTTTCTTCTTCAAGAATCTCCATGGTTGAAAATTCCTGAAACCATTTTCAACACAAAAACATGAACATACCCATTCCATGTAAAGTGAATGGAAAAAATCGTCTTCCTCAAAGACTGTGCCTGCCATGTAGATGAACAAAGAGACGGAGTGCCAAACCGTTCATCAAACACATGCAAACAATGAGATTGAATCTTTCTCTTTTGATCTAGAGCAATCAATTGTGGCAATTCACAATGGAAATGCCCATGCTTGGTGCTCATACTTTCACGTGCTCTTTCGGGTACTGTTTCATGCCAAGGAAGAGACATGAAATGTGACTTCCTTGAATGCATACTTTTCAGCTTTTCATGAACAATCCGCATACATTCGTGCTCATTCATGAGTGAAACGTGCTCAACGTACAATATGTCATGCCTAGTAAAAGGGATCACATAAAGACGCCAACTAAAATACAGGAAACGATTACGAATGAAACACTCGAACGTGGCGTGTGTATCAATCATGCGAACACATAATACTTCTTGTGAGGGTTCTTTGGACCTAGGCTCGAGAGCCAAGATTGGTTCTTCTTGAAGGGGTTCTTTGGACCTAGGCTCGAGAGTCAAGATCGATCCTTCGCGATTGATTGAATCTGCAACGAGGTTAACTTCGTTAGAAAAAGCATCAACTAACTCATCATCCTTGTGAACAATCACATCATCTTCATGCAACTCATCGTGCTTGTGAGAAATCACATCTTGATCATGCAAATCATCATGCTCATTATTATCATCCAAATCATCATGCTTGTCATTGTCATCCAAATCATCATGCAAATCATTGGCATTCAAATCATCATGCTCATCATTATCATTCCATTCATCATGCTTCTTATAATCATGCAAATCCTGTGTGTCATGCTTTGGAGAAAAAGAGACTGAGAGAGTCTCCTTCTCATGAATCCGTTCAATCTTGTCCTGCATATTAGCAATGAGAGATGGAGAATGAACAATGTCCTCTCCATGAATGACAATGGGAGAATCACTTTTGGCATTGAGAGTGAAAGTGTTAGCCTCCCAATCAATGAGAGGGTTAGCATCACGAAACCATCGAATGCCCAAAATCATATCACATCCTGAGAGAGGAGAGACAACAAATCTTCTAGTGAAGGCAGCTTGTTGAATTGCAAACAACACATCAAGGCACTTCTCCGTGATGAGAGCGTCCATACCGGGAACAAAGCCAGAGACCTCGATAGGAGATCTCTGACTAACTTTTAGGCGGGCTCTCTCAACAAGAGAGGGACTGATCACATCATGCATACTACTTGGGTCAAACAATATGACAAAACGTTGCCCCGTCATATGACCATAACATTTAATAAGAGAAATTATCAATGGGAGGGTCATGAGAAACTTGGGGCACACTCGTGTTATCATTAATTGCATTGACAGAGGAAGTGGGTTCTGTGGATTCTTTAGAGTCATTCGATTCAAGCTTAGGACATGTTCTTTTTATGTGACCCTTAATGTGACAATGAAAACAACGACCTTCCTTAGAATAAGTGCTTTGCTCTTCCGACGTGATGTATCCTCCTACAATTTCTTGTGCTATCTTTTCATCTGGAGTAAGCTTAGGTTTAACAATTGTGTTAGCCTTACCCTTAGACTCATTGGAAGAATTCTTTTCTGAGAGACTGTTGGAAGATTGGTTATAAGAGTTACCATTCTTACCGTTCTTTCCGTTCTGAGGGTTCTGAGAAGTCTGCGAGTTACTTGTGGAAGTTTTGTTACTTGTGGAAGTTTTGTTCTCCTTAGGCTTTCCCTTGTTGTTCTTCATCTCTTGTGCGAGAGCAATCGCTACCGCCTTGTTGAGATCAATTGGGTCGAAGACTTCTACATCAAACTTGATATAGTCGTCTAACCCAAAAAGGAATGCCTCTTTGCGTTCATCATCCGACTTGCGTAATTGGGTACCTAGCTGCAAAACACGATTAGAAAAAGATATAACCGGCATACCATTTTCATTGAGAGCGCGCCAATCGTCCTTCAATCATGCGAGGTACTGAGGTGGCATAAACCGCGCCTTGAGCTTGTCTTGGAAATCAGCCCAATTGAAGGAAAGGGGCGTGAGTTCGTCGGCTTCCTCTAGGTGGCGACTAGCTGTGCCTCTTGCCATGCGTGGTACCAATTAATGGCATCACCGGCAAGGTACATGGCTGCCGTCAAAACTTTGCTATTTCTTGTCTTCTTAGTTGTCGCAAAATAAGCATTAAATTGATGCAACCAAAAATAAATAACCGTAGCATCCATCTTACCATCATACTTACTGAAAGTCAACTTCTTTGTAACTGGATGGTTGGAATCCGTATCGTGGCTTGCTCCACTCGAGGAACTCCCACGATCTTTGGCTGGTTCGGATTTCGAGGCAAGTACTTGTCAAATCAATTCTTGAGTGCGTAGTACTCTTTGAGCCTCACGCTCGATCTCCAAGGCCACTCTTTGAACTTCACGCTCGGCCGCCAAGGCCACCTTTTGAGCTTCACGCTCGGCCTCCAAGGCTGCGCTTCGTGCTGCCGCTTCCTCCTTTCTTTGTTCTTTTCTTTCTTTTTGTTCGTCGCGTTCTCGTTCCAAAGCAATGCGAGTCTCTTCTTGTTTGGCCATCATGTGCATGCGATTTGCTTCTTGTTGTGCGGCAATTCTTTCGTTTCTTTCGTCGCGCTCACGGTCCTTAGCTTCCTGTTGTTCTGCTTTGCTTGCTAGTTGTGCCAACGCAACTCGATTCGTTTCTTGTTGTTGTGCCATCATGTCCAACATCGACTTGACCATCGCCTCCATAGAAGTTGGTACAACTCGTGGCGTAGATGGCGAAGAGGGAGGGTCGGAAAAATCTCTTGGTGGGGAGAACTCTTTGTTGCCTCTCTCATGTTCATCACCTGTATGCGAAGTATCCATTCCGCTTCAAGTGACGACCATGCACTATGATCTTTGGTTCTTAAGTTCACGAGGAACTTGGGTTCTTGAGGGTCTTGAGGTTCTTGAGGTTTTCTTTCGCTTGCAAACCGTGTTTGAGGAGGATCTTCTCTTCACCCGAGCTCTACTCCTTTCCGCGGGCGCACTCCTTGGCGGCCTTGCGCTCACACCAAGGTTGCTTTTTCCCACCTCACGTCGATTGGCCGGGCGCTAAGTGCACGGTCCGCTCTCAATGAGTGAAAAGAGAGACAAGGGGAGGTTGGACAAGCCCTTCTTTCCTGGGATTCCTGTCACTCTTCAAAAATACGATTATGAATTGACACGCCCAAGCGAACTTGGGTTCGTGTGACCGCAACAAGCAAAAAAAATTTCTTGTGATTCTTGTGGTTCTTTCCTTGAGTGATACAGAACACTGCCAAAGCTTTGATACCAATGTAAGGTGCAGCGGAATGAATTGTTGTTCTTTCTTAAGATGAGTGATCCACATTTGCTCAAGGTTCCTTTTAGTTCTTATGGAAGGGAGAGCCTTCCGTTCTTAATGGAAAGTGCTATAATCACGAACAAAGAGAGTGGACACTGTGCGTGCAAGTGTATGAGACTGAGAGATAGAGAGAAGAGAGATACGACACCAGAGACGTTGAAAAACCCTCCTCCGAAGGCCCCACTCTCGTTGGCGAGAGTGGTCTACGATTGATTGCACAAACGGGTACAATGATGATGCATAAAACTGATGCAGATCTAGGCTATGTCGACGACGACAACCGGGATGGTGATGATGACAATAGGGCTGAAAATGGGATGGTTCTAACAACTGTCCAAAAACGCTAACTGTTGAAATCTGCTGCAAGTAAAACACTGATTTTCGGGCTGACTTTATGCTGCTAGAAAAACATTGAAATAGCCTGATAAAAACGCTGATGACTGCTGTGTTGTAGGGCTGAAAACGCTGCTGTCCTGCTGCGGTTTAAGGCTGAAAACGCAGGGTTTAGGTACTGCTGGTCAAGGCTGAAAACGCTAGATGCAAAGTGGTGGAATTGGGTGGTATCTGCTGAAATCGCCAAGGCAAAGGGATGGCTAGCGATGATGCAAAACGCCAGGGCTGAGGGTAAGGAAAAACGCCAATGCTAGTGGATGCTTGAGGGTTCTTGCTGAGAGAGGGAGGAACTGTTGCCAAAGGCCTGCTGTACTCCTGGCTCATCTGCCATTTAGTGCTAACTTTGGTTTGCTTATATATTTTCTTACCCAAATTGCCCTACCTACTTTTGTTGGAAAGTCACTTAAATTAATAAGTGAAAAATATCAAAAATAGGTTAAATAGGCTAAATGCGCTGGAAAAATCTCCTGATGGAATCTGATGGATTCTGGTTGGAATACTGATGATCATGCTGTGTGCAACCAGAGGATATGCATCTACACTAAGTGATTGGACATGCACGGTCTACGAATAGACTCACAAAAGTGTCAGATCACTTCTAATCTAGAGCGACTGGATTGACTGAACCATGATCATGCTGTAGCTTGTCCACGGACACATAGGGTTGGATGTGTCACGTGACATTTGGGGCATGAGGACTTTTACATAATGCCTTTGGAAGGTTGTGACGTCCTCTTGGGAATTCCCTGGTACCACAAGAACAATGTCGTGGTCGACTATCGGGCGAGGAAAGCAACATTGACTAAAGAGAAGGGCAGAACCATTGTACTTGATATTAAACTTGAGGGCGAGTCTGTCCCTATTGTATCGGCTTCGGCCAGTTCAAAATTAATGAAATCCAGTCTGTTTGTTTACTAGATCTTTATCAAAGAGTTGAGTGATGAGGATAGGACAAATATGTCTAAACTTGATAAAGAACGCCAAGATTTTCTCCACTCTCATGCTGATTGCTTCTCAGAGGGCCTGCCAGGCGAGTTACCACTTGCTCGTCCTGAAGATCATCCATTGATCTGATACTTGGAAGCACACCATCGAGCCAGCCACCTTACTGTGTGAGCCGAACACAGAACGAAGAGATTATGAACCAAATGGAAAACCTCTTGGAAAAGGGTCTTGTCCAGCCTAATACTTCACCGTATTGCTCTCCAATGTTGTTGGTTTTGAAGAAAGACGGATATTGGAGAATGTGCATCGATTATAGAGCTCTCAACAAAATCACCATCAAGAACAGATTTCCGATTCCTAGGATCGATGATATACTCGACAGATTATAGGGTTCCTCGTGTTTTAGCAAGATTGATTTGAAGAGTGGATATCATCATATCAGAATCGCGTCGAGAGACGTCTATAAGACAGCCTTTCGGACGACTTTTGGGTTATTTGAGTTTTTGGTGATTTCTTTTGGCTTAACCAATGCTCCTGCGACATTTAATCGGATGATGGACAAGATTTTTTGAGAGTACAGGCTATTTGTTGTCACTTTCTTTGACGATATCATTGTTTTCTCCAAGAATGAGGCAGAACATAGAGATCATCTGCTTCAGGTCTTTCAGGCATTACGAGATCACATGTTAGTGATTAATACAAAGAAAAGTGAATTTTTCCTACCAGAGATACACTTTTTGGAACACATTTGTTAGCAGCAAGAGTGCAGATGTATCCGGCCAAGATAGAGACTATCCGTGATTGGCCCGATTTGAAGAATGTCCATGAAGTTAGAAGCTTCTTGGGATTGTGTTCATACTACAGGTGGTTCATTTGAAAGTTTGCAGAGGTTGCTTCCCCTTCGGATAACGTGACACGGAAGGAGTCCTTTTCTCGTGGGACCCACAGAGGTGACTGCCTTTCAGACTTTGAAAGAGAAATTGACTACGAGACCGGTTTTGACTTTGTCGGACTTGCAGAAGTCATTTGAAGTATATTGTGATGCTTGTGGTCGTAGTCTGGGTGCGATCTTAATGCAAGAAGGCCATGTCATTGCTTACGAGAGCCGATTGTTCTCAAGGCCGGAAATGACAGCACATATTTATGAGAAAGAGCTTTTGGCGGTTATCCATGCTCTTACTCAATGGCGTTACCTACCCGGAGCGCATTTTACTGTCTTTACAGACCATCAGAGTTTACGCTACTTCTTGGCACAGAAGCAGCTATTGGAAAAGCAGATGCGGTGGGCGAACATCTTGTCACAGTTTCACTTCCAGATTGTCCATGTTCAGTGACAAAAGAATGTGGTGGCAGATGCTTTGTCTCGGAAGCCGTTGGTTCTGGCTATTTTTGCGATACAACATAGGAGCTTCGAGGATATGGTTGATCAGTATGTCACAGATCCGGATTTTGCATATGTTTTCACACGGATACGAGATGGGGAGACAATAGCGGGATATTCCATTTGGGATGGCTACTTGATGAGAAAAACCATGTTGTGCGTTACACAACCGTTGAGGGAAAAGGTTATGACCGAATGCCACTGTCCACCTTTTATGGGTCAACGCGGCGTTGCTACCACCATGAAAGGGGTAGAGATATTTCTTTTGGCCGAGACTCGAGAAGGACGTGGACGAGTTTGTGTGCAGTTGCTTGGTATGCCAGAAGGTCAAGTTTGACAGGCGTAAAGCACAAGGATTGTTATAGCCTGGGAAAGTATTGCAACGAATTTCATTTTTGATCTTTTGAGAATACAAAGTGGCCACGATGGTATCTGAACTGTTGCTAACAGATTTAGCAAAGAGGCTCATTTCATTCCAGTGAAGAAAACAGTCAAGCCCGATCACTTAGCGAGATTGTTTGTGGCCCAGATTTTCAGATTACATGGCATGCTTGAGACGATTGTCTTCGACAGGGACCCTAGATTTACGAGTTTGTTTTGGAAGGCAATTTGGGAGAACATTGGCACGCGGTTGCAGTTCTTGTCATCTTTCCACCCGCAGACTGATGGGCAATCTGAGATTGCCAATTCAGTGGTTTTAGATTTATTGAAGTCTTATATCTTAGATCAGAAGACTCAATGGGAAAAGTATCTACCTTTGGTGGAATTTACCTATAATAACACAATACACTCTTCGACGGGGAAGGTGCCATTTGAGATTATTGAAGGTGCTGCGAAGGTTCCACCCTTCCTGAGCACGAAAGTTAAGATTTTTGAAGCTGATGAGTATACGCGCGACTTAGATATGGCTTTTGCCAAAGTCCGCGAGGCTTTGCAAAAATCTCAAGAACGACAGAAAAAGGCAGCGGATCACCATCGTCGCGATTTGAAACTAAAGGAGGATGATTGGGTGCTCTTACGTTTTGAGAAGGCATGCTTAAGAAAGAAGGGAAAGGAGAGGCTTTTTACAAAGCTTAGTATGAGATACTACGGACCTTTCCAGATCTCCGAAAAGATCAATGATGTCTCCTTCCGACAAAAACTGCCTAACACTTGGAGGATTCACAATGCATTTTATGTGAGTCTCTTGAAACCTTATAAAGGTGATGTGTTTGACGATGGGGAGCTTGATGAGCAACCCGAAGTGGAGGAAAACGAGGAGATCGTTGTTCTTGAATAGATTTTGGCACATAAGGATACAAAGAATAAGGGTCATCACTCTTCCTTGTTCACAGGGAGGGCTTGGGATCATAGACCCAGCACAGCAGAGCAGAGCCCTTCTTGGGAAGTTCATCGTCCGAGGACTTCTTCCAAGTGAGGAGCCTTGGAAGGAGGTCTTGCTGCAGCGCTTCGTGCTAGGGTGCCTCATGGCAACCTTCGACCAGATGGATCTTCACAGAGATGCGCAGAGTTGGCTTGAGCAGGAGACTGGAGGACTGCTTCGCTGTGGGTTTGCTTCGATCTTGGGAGCACTTGCGGCGAGGCCTGGAGTAGCGGCAACCTACTTGCACGGAGGAGCGCCTTCGACAGCCCCATGGTTAGCACTCAGAGAGGCCACCTGGTTGGTAGTCGGCCTCATGTTTCCTGGGGTCCCATGGTAGCGGGTCCAACACACTCTTTAGGTGACTGGCTACAGTTTCTAGGCTTGTCAGAGGAGCTGCAGGGCTTTCTATTGTAGGGCATGAGAGGGGTGCAGAGCATGTGCCAGGACATCTCAGAGGCAGCACCAGTTGAGTGGCTCACACCTCTCGAGTTCACGCGACTGGAGGTTCTCATCTCAGTTCGGGCTTGTTCAGAGACTGTTCCCTCCCTATTTTTCGAGTTACAGGGTGAGGGATGCTTACAGCGAGTTGCAGTAGAGGCCCTGCAGGTGGCTGACTGCTGTTTTCAGAGGATCCGAGTGGTGGGAAAATAATTCTAAATGAATTATTGGAATTTTAAGTGAGAGGGCTTTTCTCACTGGAGACATCCGAGTACAGAGTATTCCTAGTGCGTCATTCAAAGTAATGACGGGAGCACTGACAATGGGAATATCTGTAAGGCCACCAAGAACGGGTACTTCTGATGCGTCACATCGGATGGGTGACAGGGAGCATCGGAAAGAAGTATCCGACTATCCAGGAACGGACATCTCTGATGCGTCATAGGATGGGTGACATAGAGCATTGTAAAGGAGATTGTACCATAAGTTCGGTAGGAAAGGACTAGGTGATGGGTATTCCTGATGCGTCACAAGGTGGGTGACGGGTGCATCGGAAAGGGAATATCCATAGTTGGGAGGAAATTCCGAACTGTGTTAGAATTGTGCACAAGGAAAAACAAGCACTTGAATGAAGATGGGTTCAGAGGAAACTTTGAGGAAAAAACAGATGCTTTTTGAGAAAGCGGATTGCTTTTCGGGAAAGCAAATGCTTTCCCGCGAGGAAGTTTATGTTTGCATTGCAATTGTGCGTGTGATGGCATCCAGGGACGCCTGGGAAGTGCTTTGAAAGCATTGTTTTTAACTTATAAGGTTTTATTGAGTTTTTGGGTAGGTTCAAACTATTTTTAAAATACGCCGGCCGTCCATTTAATAAGTGGGCAGCCATCTGATAAATAAGGCAACAGATCAGCCAACGTTTTCTCTCTCTTTTTCTGGCATAACGGTGAAAAAAAAAATGGAAAAAAAAATTTGAAAAAAAAAAAACCCGGCCACGATCTCTACGCGAGCAGCTATTCGTCCTTGTGGCTAGGAGCTATAAAAGTATCACATGCCCTCACTTAGAAGGAAGACCAATCTTTGCAAGGAGGAGATGCTGCTGTAGATTTCAACCGTAAAGAAGACGTTGCAGGTGATGCCCACGGCTGCCCCAAGTGTACAAGATGTCGTCAAGACCCAGTGCGCAAGTTCCCTCGCGAAGAAGTGCTTACGGATTGGAAGAGAGGATTTTCTATGCAGAGATCTCTTTCGGGGAATTGCTTTTTTCGAGAACCGAGTTGCGTTACGAGCTCGCGACTTTGAAGGTACGATTTTTATGTTATGATCTCTAAGTATTTGATTGCAGGTGTACTTCCTCTTCGTGAGGGAGTAGGAGCAGAGGAAGGCATGAGCCTCTGCAGGATAAAAGCGCTCTGAGGAACTAGAGCCAGATCAGCCCAAGGGTTTCGTACCCAAGTTTGGGAAGCAGATCCACGGATTGAAGAGAGGTAGACTCTCGAGATGTGATCCGAAGTTGAAATTCCCAAGGGAAGGACTTCGTGTCCAAGAAAGCGGAGTTATTCTGCAGGAACAGGACTCTGGAAACAGAGTCGGAAAAGAGTTGCAGGGATGCCATGCCCTGAGTTTGGAAGGTGTGATCCAGAGGCGAGAACCTTGGTTCTCAAGGATTTGGAATAAGGAACGGAAGTTCCTTGGAATAGGGTTTTGCCCTAGGAATCGGAAGCCGAGGCTTCCGGGAACCATCAAGTCTTATTCTAGAACGAACGTGGTAATACGTTCGGTTCAAGTGCTTGTATAGACTTCTCCTCAGTAATAAAGATACTATTACGGGGGGGGACCAGTCCATCTTCTAGTCCCCAGTACTGTGTCGATCTTCTCACTCTCTCTCTCTCTCTCTCTCTATTTCTCTCTATATCCTTTGGCTTCAGTAATAAGTGATAAAATCTATTTATCCGAATGTATTTTATATTGTTATGCGCTCCTGTTTGTGACAGTGGGCAGCTGGGAGGACTTGTGTCATCGATCTTGACCCACCTGCACTCGACATTGGAGACTGTGGGCTTGGGAGTGCTGTCTACTAGCACGAGTATAATGGAATCCTGGAGAGTCGCTATGGAGGGACTCTTTCTCTTCTACAGACTACCCAGGCGTCCCTTTCTTCCAGTACACTGTTCGACTTGGACGTCACATTCTGGCAGCACAGAGAGAGGCTCGCCTTGCTCTACAGCACCTCATTGGCAGGAGAAGGGTCTCACAGCTGAGTTCTTGGCAGCTTTTTGGGAGAGGTTGTGGGACTCTAGACAGTCGAGGCGAGTCACTTTGTTTCAGTGGCTGGTCGTACACAGAGCTACAGCAGTTGGGAGTTGGCTTGTGCATAGTGGTCTCTCGGCCGCATGCGCAGCTTGTGACTATCTTGTGGAGAGTCAGCGCCACTGTCTTTGGGATTGTCCCTTGGTACAACAGGTGTGGCTTCGTGTTCTTTGGCTGATGCCTGCTCTCTTTAGGGCTCGGCAGTACACTTGGGGGGCAGCTGCTTTGTCCTCTCTCACGAGCCCGGCACTACAATTTGAGCTATCTTCCACCAACAGGATGATAGTGATGCAGGGGGGGGGGCGACCTACACTCCAGCTTGCAATAGAGCTTACTCCACAGGAGTGGTGCAGAGTGAGAGAGGAGTGCTGGGAGCTCATGAGTGGCCTGACACTCTGGTTCATCTGGCGGGCCCGTTGCTTCCGCATCTCTGAGGCTCGCCTTGTACCACCAGTAGAGACTGTTCGTGATCTTTGGTTAGAGCTGATCCACACTCTTAGAGGACAGCTCGAGAGACTTCAAGGCAGCTCCGACCGCATGATGGAGCTCAGAGAGGCCTTCCTCCGACTTTGGCGTCCTTGGCCTTTTTTCACCATGGTCCAGGGTGTACTCAGATGGCACTACCGTCCACTTGTGTGGCTTTTCCCTCCTCCCATTTCTTGATTTAGCCTCATTGTACCTATGCTGTTTTGTCATTGAGAGTCTCCCCATCATGGTTGTTGTAGCCCTCTCTCGGAGAGGTGGTTGTAGCACTATGGGCAGTTTCATTAACTAATAGAAGGATCTTTTTCTTGGGGGAAAAAAAAAAGAATAAGCGTAAAGTAAGAAGGCGGTTCTTGGTTAAATTCAAGAACTATCCTACCTTGGATGCGAAATGGATAAAGGAGGAGGACCTAGCAGATACTCCTCAGATCGTGAACTTTTACCTTGAAGCTTTTGGTTTAGCATAGTCTATTCTAAATGGAACCGAGAATTCAGCTTGGCCACAGATCTGGTGCAGTGGGATGCACAAGAGGGGAGTTACTCCGCTTCTTTGTCAACAGATGCCTTGATTTTTAGAATACTAGAGTCACTGATATTTCTTTGAGCTTCAGGGATATTGAGAGTTGACAATATTCTGCTGTATGACTTTATGAAATGGAATTCGGGAATATGAAACTGGTTTGTTCTTGACTTGTTTTTAAGTGCAGGAACTGATAGACGAAATGACTGCAACATTTTGATCTAATTGATCTCGAATAGACGAGGTCCTGATTGGATCTAGATGCGATTGGTAGCTACATTGCTGATAAATCATGGTCTAAGATCCGAATGAATGTTGAATGTCATGTGATGTCGAGTGATGTCGTGCGATGTGACTGCCGATTGGTACATGTGCTAGATGTGCGTTTCCTAGTGCGTGGGTACTAACAGTAAGTGTCTGTTAAGACAGTTTATGGCCTCTGTCTGTTTTGCAGGCGTAATCGAGGGCGATTACAATGCTTTCAAGAGGGGGGTATGTCACAAAGTGATGACGTGGTTTCTCGATATATACACACCCTTTGGTGGGAAATCCTAACCCTAATTGGCTGCAGAGATGACACGTGGCAGGCTGTACGGATGTCAGCGTGAATCGGGGCGGAAATTGCGGAGGGCTGGAATCAACGGCATCTTTTTTAGCAGCTTTTGTGCGGCAGTTTTTGGCAGCCTTTGCTTTATTTGCTCCACGCAATTGGGAGAGAGAGAGAAAGCCTCTTTGCTTTATTTTATTAAGAGAGAGAGAGAGAGAGAGAGAGAGAGAGAGAGAGAGAGAGAGAGAGAGAGAGAGAGAGAGAGAGAGATCTTTTGCTTTATTTTTAGAAAGCTTTTGATTTTCAGCTTTTGGGGCTTTGCTTTTGGCATCCCATGTAACCTTTAAATAAACGGGTTGGCCTCTCACAACTCAGAGCATCTGGACGTAGAGTCTGAGTGTGAGTGCCTGTCTGCACTCTTGTACTTTGAACTCAGATTAATACAAAGAGAAATACCGAAAGGGGCGCCAGTCTTTGGGGCCAATATCTCTAGGCACGGAACTCCGTCGCGCCATTGTCGAATAAATTGTGAACTGTTTTGAAGTGGTTATTTGGTGCTGTCGCGGTAGATTCTTGACTTGGGAGTGTCCAAGTCTGTTACAGAAAGGGGCGCTAGTCTTTGGGGCCAATCTCTCTAGGCACGGAACTACGCCGGGCCGTGTCGACCAAATTGAACTGTGATTTTAAAGTTGTGACGTATTTTAAGTGATTCTCTTGTGTCGTGACAGAATCTAGACTTGAGGTTCCCAAGTTTGTTACAGTGGTATTGTCACGTGACACATCCAACCCTATGTGTCCGTGGACAAGCTACAACATGACTAGGGTTCAGTTCAGTCAAGGCAGTGGAGAATAGGAAGTGATCTTGCACTTTTGTGAGTCTGTTCGCAGACCGTGCATGTCCAGACACTTAGAGTAGATGCATATCCTCTGGTTGCACACAAGATGATCATTAGATTACAGTCAGAACCCATCATGAGCATTTTTACAATGCATAGATCTATTTTCCCTATTTTTGACATTTTCACTTATTATTTTTAAGCGACTTTTGCTGGAAATTAGGTAGGGCATTTTTCCTAAGTTCGTATAAATACAAACCTAGCGCTAGCACTTTCTGGCAAAAGAAAGCAGCTGGAGCACCTTGCTCAATAGGCAACTTCTCAGCAGGACCACCACAGAGACCTAGCATTTTTGCCCAACAACAGAGGCTAGCGTTTTCAATTCCAGATCAGCCTCGGCGACCACAAGACAACAGATCCCCTAGCGTTAGCAGTTGCATCAGCAGATCCATAGTAGATGTCACCAGATAGCAAAATTTAGTCCTAGCGTTTTTGATTTGCAGAACAACCTCAACGTTTTTGCAGATATTTGCGACGGAACCAGCCCTAAGATCAGCGTTTTCAGTTTTCAGCCTTTAGACACCGCAGAACAAGTCCCAAACCTCGCAGATCTCACCTTCTCGCAGTAGATCCTCGCCGCACGGTCAGATCCATCGTAGTTTGCAGATTCAGCCCGGAAAACGCGGATTTCAGCATCTGCGTTTTCAGCGCGTTGTCTTTGCATGGTCTCCATGGACATCGTCACCGACATAGAGTCATAATTCAACAGATAAAGATTTGCAGATTTTATCCATTAGCGTTTTCAAATTTCAGACCGTCTCCTCGTCGTCCTCATCGTCGTCGACATCTTCGGCAAGCCCAAGCATTGTAGAGATTTGTGTAATCATAAGTAGACCGCTCTCACCATAGAGAGTGGGGCCTTCGGAAGAGGGTTTTGACATCATTCTGACAAGTCCCAAACCTTGCAGATCTCACCTTCCCGCAGTAGATCCTCGCCGCACGGTCAAATCCATCGCAGTTTGCAGATTCAGCCCGGAAAACGCGGATTTCAGCATCTGCGTTTTCAGCGCGTCGTCGTTGCATGGTCGCCATCGACATCGTCACCGACATAGAGTCATAATTCAACAGATAAAGATTTGCAGATTTTATCCATTAGCGTTTTCAAATTTCAGCCCGTCTCCTCGTCGTCCTCATCATCGTCGACATCTTCGGCAAGCCCAAGCATTGTAGAGATTTGTGTAATCATAAGTAGACCGCTCTCACCATAGAGAGTGGGGCCTTCGGAGGAGGGTTTTGACATCATTCTGATGTCGTATTCTTCTCTCTCTATCTCTCAGTCTCATGTACCTTCATTCACAGTGTTCATCCACTTTGTTTGTGTCCATTGCACTCTCTCACTAAAGGAACGGAAGGCTTTCCCTTCCGTAAGTAAAAGGAACCTTCAATTCGGAGCACTCATCTTGAGCAAAGTTCAACATTCACTTCCGCTGCACCTTACATTGGTATCTGAGCTTTGGCAGTGTTCTGTATCACTCAAGGAAAGAACCACATAATTTTTTTTTGCTTGTTGCGGTCGCACGTAACCCAAGTCCCTTGGGCATGTCGATTCTTAATCGTGTTTGTGAAGAGTGACAGGAAACCCAAGAAGGGCTTGTCTAGCCTCCCCTTGTGCCTCTTTTCATCCTTCTCGAACATAGATTGCAAGCGAAAGAAGAACCGCAAGAACCTCAAGAACCCAAGAACCTCAAGACACCCAAGAAACCAAGACCCACAAGAACCCAAGTTCCTCGTGAACTTAAGAACCCAAGACCACAAGAACCCACAAGAACCCACGACTTCAGAATGGTCGTCACTCGAAGCAAAATGGATACTTTGTTTGGAGGTGATGAGCATGAGAGAGGCAAAGAAGAATTTTCCCCACCAAGAGGTTTTTCCGACCTCCCCCTTCCCCATCTACGCCAAGGATTGCACTAATTCCTATGGAGGCTTTCGACAAGATGATGATAGACAGGGAGTCAGCAAGAAAAGCAGAAAGGATGGAAGCCATAGATCGTGAAACCGTAGAAAGAAGGGCAGCCATAGATCGTGACTACGAAGAAAGAATGGTAGCCATAGAGCGTGAGCACGAGCAAGCACGCTTGGAAAGACGAACCAAATTTGATCGTGAGAACAAAGCAAGACAAGTAGAATTTGATTGCGAGAACGAAGCAAGAGAAGAAAAGAGCGACCAACACATGAAAGAGTTCTTGTGACTCTTTTCTATTGTGCAGGCGTAGTTTGAACAGAATCAGGAGAAGGAGACTCCCTCCGTCTCTTCTTCTCCATAGCAAGACACACAAGAATTACATGATTTGCATAATGATTCGAATGATAAAGATAAGCATGCTGATTTGAATGACAATGACGAGCATGATGGTTTGCATGATCAAGGTGTGATTTCTCACAAGCATGATGATTTGCAGGAAGATGATGTGATTTTTCACAAGCATGATGATGTGATTGTTCACTAGGATGATGGGTTAATTGATGCTTTTTCTAGTAACACTAACCTCATTGCAGATTCGATCCTGTACGAAGAACCGATCTTGGCTCTCGAGCCTACGTCCAGAGACCCCCCACGGGAAGTATTATGTGTCCGCATGATTAGTCAGCACGCATTGTTCGAGTGTTTCATTCGTGATCGTTTCCTGTATTTTAGTCAGCGTCTTCATGTGATGCCTTTCCAAAGGCATGCCATATTGTACGTTGAGTACGATTCACTCATAAATGAGCATGGATGTATGCGGATTTCTCATGGAAAGATGAAATGTTTGCATTCAAGGAAGTCACATTCCTTGTCTCTTCCTTGGCATGACACAATCGTCGAAAGAGCACAAGAAGGATTGAGCATTAAGCATCGGCATTTTCATTGTGATTTGCCACATTTCATAGATTTAGATCAAAAAGGCAAGTTTGATCCCATTGTTTGCGTGTATTTGATGAACGGTTTTGCACTCCGTCTATATGTTCATCTGCATTGCATGCACAATCTTTCAAGAAGAATAGTATTTTTCCAATCACTTTACATGGAATGGGTATGTTCATGTTTTTGTGTTGGAAGTGGTTTCATGAATTTTCAGCCTTGGTGGACCTACGTCCATGGAAGAAGTGGAAGCATTGAAGGAGCCACAGATGACTTTGTGTCGCTTTCGGCGCGGCCCAAAGAAGCAAGCGTTGCAGACCTTTATAAAGTTCAAGTATCGCACGACCCACACATCAGAGTGGGCCGGCGAAGAGTCCTTTCGAGGATTCTGGATGTTGCTGGCGATCTTCCTCGACGCCATACAATTCGGTACCAGTTTCTCACTTTGAAAAGGAGGGGATGTCACGTGACACATCCAACCCTATGTGTCCGTGGATGTCACGTGACACATCCAACCCTATGTGTCCGTGAACAAGCTACAGCGTGACCAGGGTTCAGTTCAGTCAAGTCAGTCTAGGATAGGAAGTGATCTGGCACTTTTGTGAGTCTGTTCGCAGACCGTGCATGTCCAGACACTTAGAGTAGATGCATATCCTCTGGTTGTACACAGCATGATCATTAGATTACATTCAGAATCCATCATGAGCATTTTTACAGTGCATAGACCTATTTTCCCTATTTTTGACATTTTTCACTTATGACTTTTGTTGGAAATTAGGTAGGGCAATTTTGCTAAGTTTGTATAAATAGAAACCTAGCGCTAGCACTTTCTGGTAGAAGAGGCAGCAAGAGCACCTTGCTCAATAGGCAACTTCTTAGCAAGACCACCACAAAGACCTAGCGTTTTTGCCCAACAACAAAGGCTAGCATTTTTTGTTCCAGATCAGCCTTGGCATTTTTGCCATTACAGAGCAGCCTCGGCGACCACAAGACAACAGATCCCCTAGCGTTAGCAGTTGCATCAGCTGATCCATAGCAGATTTCACCAGACAGCAGAATGCAGCCCTAGCGTTTTTGGTTTGCAGAACAGCCTCAGCGATTTTGCAGATATTTGCGACGGAACCAGCCCTAGGACCAGCATTTTCAGTTTTCAGCCTTTAGACACCGCAGAACAAGTCCCAAACCTCGCAGATCTCACCTTCTCGCAGCAGATCCTCGCCGAACGGTCAGATCTAGTGCAGTTTGCAGTTTCAGCCCGGAAAATGCAAATTTCAGCATCTGCGTTTTCAGCGCGTTGTCGTTGCATCATCGCCATCGACATCGTCACCGACATAAGAGTCATAATTCAGCAGATAAAAATTTGCAGATTTCAGCCATTAGCGTTTTCAGATTTCAGCCCGTCTCGTCGTCGTCCTCATCGTCGTCGACATCGTCGGCAAGTCCAAGCATTGTAGAGATTTGTGCAATCATAAGTAGACCGCTCTCACCATGAGAGTCGGGCCTTCGAAGGATGGTTTTGACAACATTCTGGTGTCGTATTCTTTTCTCTCTATCTCTCAGTCTCATGTACCTTCATTCACAGTGTTCATCCACTTTGTTTGTGTCCATTGCACTCTCTCACTAAAGGAACGGAAGGCTCTCCCTTCCGTAAGTAAAAGGAACCTTGAGCACAGTTCGGAGCACTCATCTTGAGGCATTCACTTCCGCTCCACCTTACATGTATTAGAGCACGATCGATTTCTCTTCTACCGAGAAATCCGATCCTTTTCTCGCGACACTTATGGATTCCAACAAAGATCAATCGACTTCTTCTATCTCTGCCAATGCGGGAGGAGATCACGGAGAAGATTTTCATGAGCAAACAGAGGAAGAGTACGGCCCATCTCGGCCCACTCAGTTCGAGATTGAAGAGATGGAACGTCGACAACTCGTTGACGATGCAACGAAGCAGATGATCAAATTTGCTAAGGATTTCTAATTTGCAAATTT
Source organism: Adiantum capillus-veneris (assembly GCF_014529385.1). Lineage (NCBI taxonomy): Eukaryota > Viridiplantae > Streptophyta > Polypodiopsida > Polypodiales > Pteridaceae > Adiantum > Adiantum capillus-veneris. Next base: position 93,966,979 of record NC_140932.1, read on the forward strand.
TTTGACCCAGTAGGCGATGACCGAAGTGCATACTTAGTGGCAGAAAACCACCCAGTCACCAATCAAACCGGCGATCAAGAAGCCTCCTACTCCAAGAATGTTTATTGAAGAAGAAGTCCATGATGGGGTCCAAGCCCAAATCAATCAGCTTCTGGATACGAAGAAGTCGACGGAAAAGTAACTGAAGCAACGTAACAAGGGAATTGAATTTCTCGGTTACTTGGGTCAAAAATCCACTTTTGAAAACGCCAAAAAGCACAAGAAGCGTGTATGCTTTGAAGGATTACCCAGTTCGTCCTCATCGTTTGATAGCTCGGACGCCTCATCTTCTTCTGACTTAAGTGATGAGGACAAAAAAGGCAAGAAATGACGGACAAATCACATGTTTTATGCAAAAAGAAAGCATTTTTACGGAGCCAATCAATACGTTTGCCTCGACAACAAGGGCAAAAAGCCCAAAGAATTCCAAGAGGGAGGACATGTAGTAAAGTTTGAGCATTTTCCAGAGTTTCGAGATGCTCCCAAGGCTTTAGCCTTTGTCGAGCAGTTTGACATAGCATTTTCTGGAGGCCGCTATACAGAGCACTCCAAGAGCAGACGGGCGGCATCCTTTCTGAAAGGCAATGCATGGACATGGTGGTCCACTCTGCTGTTAAGGAAACAAGCGCCGACAAAGTGGTTGAAATTTAAGAAACTTTTTATTTCTTCATGGCTCACACAAGAATACGAACGAGGTGTGATTATTGATTTGAACCATGTTCGGATGGTCAAGACATAATCTTTGGATTCTTATTGTGAAAGATTTTGGAATTTTTTTCTACCTGTTTTATCCTTTAAGAAGATCAAATTTAAGGAGTAGATTGAACGGTTTTGTTGTGAACTTCCCAAAGAAATTCGAGATTATTGTCTCGAAAGGAAGTCCGAGTCTATACAACAGTTGATGGGACACGCGAAGCGGGGATTTGCTATATATTTGGGTAAATTGGCTTACCCATTAGATGAACCTTCAACAAGTCACAGCAGAAACAATCAACGAAGAGATAGACGACCTTCATTGATAGAAGACCAAAGAGATGAATATTTCAAAGCAGGGAAGTGTTTTGAATGTGGAGAACAAGGACATATCGCTACAAGGTGTCCCAAAAGGGCACAAGAATCAGAATGAATGGCAGGTTGAAAGAACAGCAGGACGAGGTGATACTTGTCCAGAACAGCTTCTTGAATTAGCATTATTTTGCTTTATGAATTTATGAAACAAGACTTTTTGGAAGATGAGTTTAAATTTTGAATAAAACTAATGTTTCATGAAAGAATCTCTTAATTCTGGAAAAAGAGCAGGATTAAGAATGAGATGGAGCAGTGACAACTCTTGAATAAACTTGATAACGAATCATGAATCACGACTGATTCAATGGAATGAATGATTGAACCACTCTGTTCAGAATGAACTTACTGATAATTTGGGATCCTCAGAAATGATTCTTGCGCACACGACAGTGCTTGAGGCGACAGATTCTCGCACATGAGAAGGCTTGAGGCGAATGACAGTGCTTGAGTAAAAAAATCTCTATAAACATGATCGCAGTATGGGATTAATTAGTCCGACATCAATGAGGTCCATAATGGATCAAGGTGTGGTTACTAAATATGTTGTTGGCAGTCATGGTCTAAGATTTGGAATGAATGTTTCTGTGATTGGTTGTCATGTGATGTCCTATGATGTCATGTGCAGTGATGTGATTGTCGTCTTTGTACATGTGCTAGATGTGTTGTGTCTAGTGCGTAGGTACTAACAGTCAGTGTCTACTAAGACGGTTTATTGCTTCTTTCTGTTTTGCAGGCGTAATTGAGGGTGATTATAATTCTTTCAAGAGGGGGGTATGTCACAAATTGATGACGTGGCATTTTTGCCCGGACACACACGCGTATTGGCTGTACGGACGTTGATGTGGCAGCAATACGGATCCTCGGAAATTTCATTGACATGTTGACGTGGCAGTTTTGTACGGACATGGACGCTTTTTGCGTTGACAGTTGTACAAAATTCCGTACTTTGCGTTGATGCTTTTTCTGGGCAGATTTTTTGGATCAGTTTCTTTTGAACAAATTACTTTAAGGGATTATTTGCTTTTGAGCTTAAACTGCTTTTGGGGCTCTGCTTTTGGGCATCCCTTGTAAGAATAAAAGAGCCTTAAGGGCCCCACTCTTCAGAGCATCTTGATGTAGAGTTTGAGAGCAGAAGACCCTGCGGGAGTTGTACTTTGCTCAAAGATTTACATAAAAGAAATACCAAAAGGGGCGCCAATGTTTAGGGCCAATCTCTCTAGCCACGGAACCATGCCGGGCCGTGTTGACCAAATTGAACTGTGATTTTAAATTTGTGAGTATTTTAAGTGACTCTCTCTCGTGTCGCGACAGAATCTAGACTCGGGGTGCCCAAGTTTGTTACAGCTATTGATGGCTAATGAGGGGTTCTGACGGGTACAGAGGGGTCTGTGTCGACGACGATGATGTCGTTGTGATAAGGTACCGACGGAGTCTATGTCGACGACGAGGTATTGATGGAGGCTATGACGACCACGACGCCGAAGTATTGATGGAGCCTATGTTGGCGACGATGATGTCGACAACGACGACAATGACGACGACGACGAAGTTTTGGGGATCCTTATGGCGAGCCAAGGTAGAAGGGATACTGGGTGCTGGGGTACTGTGTCAACGACGGTGACGACGGCGACACTACGGTTGAATGCCGGAATCTGTTAGCGGTGTCGATGGTAAGGTGTTTGCAACCATGACGAGGCTAGGTTGAGATCTGCTGGCGCTTCACAACTGAAACGTTGGCTGTCTTGGCTGAAAATGCTGATCATCATGGCTTGTCCTGCTGCAAAAACGCTGGGCTGCTGCTGGCTACTGTGGCACGGTTGGTGCCTTGCAAATCCCTTGGTTCTTTGGCTGAAATCTGATCGTCCAAAGATGTTGATGATGGCGAGGTACGAAGGCTGAAAACGCCGATTCAATGGGTGGCATATATGTTGGACAGCTTTTGCTAAATTCGCTTTATCTGACAGAAAAATAATTCTAAATGAATTATTGGATTTATAAGTGAGGGTTTTCTCGCTTGGAACACCAAGGAAAAATAATTGGAATTTTAAGTGAGAGGGTTTTCTCACTGGAGACATCCGAGTACAGAGTATTCCTAGTGGGTCATTCAAAGTAATGACAGGGGCACTGAGAATGGGAATATCTGTAAGGCCACGAGGAACAGGTACTTCTGATGCGTCACATCGGATGGATGACAGGGAGCATCGAGAAGAAGTATTCGACCATTTGGGAACAGACATCTTTGATGCGTCATAGGATGGGTGACATAGAGCATCGCGAAGGAGATTGTACCGTAAGCTCGGTAGGAAAGGACTAGGTGATGAGTATTCCTGATGCGTCACAAGGTGGATGACGAGTGCATCGGAAAGGGGATATTCATAGTCGAGAGGAAATTCCGAACTTTGTTAGAGTTGTGCACAAGGAAAAGCAAGCACTTGAATGAAGATGGGTTCAAAGGAAACTTTGAGGAAAACCGGATGCTTTCTGAGAAAGCGGGATTGCTTTTCGTAGAAGCAGATGCTTTCCTGCGAGGAAGTCTATGTCTGTATTGCAACTGTGCATGTGATTGCATCCAGGGACGCCTGGGAAGTGCTGTGGAAGCATTGTTTTTGACTTATAAGGTTTTATTGAGTTTTTGGGTAGTTTTAGACTAATTTTAAAATATGCTGGCCGCCCACTTAATAAGTGGGCAACCATATGATAAATAAGGCAATAGATCAGCCAACATTTTCTCTCTCTCTCTCTCTCTCTCTCTCTCTCTCTCTCTCTCTCTCTCTCTCTCTCTCTCTCTCTCTCTCTCTCTCTCTGTTTCTGGCAAAACAATGCATTTAAAAAAAAAAAACAGCCGCGATCTCTACGCGAGCAGTTATTTGTGTCGTGGCCAGGAGCTATAAAAGCATCACATGCCCTCACTCAGAGGAGGTCAGTTTTCGCAAGGAGGAGATGTTGCTGCAGATTTCAGCCGCAAAGAAGACGTTGCTGGTGATGCCCATGGCTGCCCCAAGTGTATCCGATGTCGCCAGGACCCAGTGCACGACCCAGTGCGCGAGTTCCCTCGTGAAGAAGTGCCTACGGAGCATGTTTTTATTGCGACAAGCTGCTGTTTTTCTCTGTTTTCAGCCCATAAATGTCGTAGACAGGGCTGATTTACGAGAAGGAACCCGAGAACACACTTCTTTTGTGTGTAGGATTGGAAGAGAGGATTTTCTATGTAGAGGTCTCTTCCGGGGAATTGCTTTTCGAGAACCGAGTTGCATTCGAGCGTCGAGACTTTGAAGGTAACGATTTTCATGTTATGATCTTTAAGTATTTGTTTGCAGGTATACTTCCTCTTAGTGAGGGAGTAGGAGCAGAGGAAGGCATGAGCCTCTACAGGAGAAAGCGCTCTGAGGAACTAGAGCCAGATCAGCCCAAGGGTTTCGTACCCGAGTTTGAGAAGTAGATCCACGGATCGGAGAGAGGTAGTCTCTCAAGTTGTAATCCGGAAGTTAAAATTCCCAAGGGAAGGACTTCGTGTCCAGGAAAGCAGAGTCGTTCTGCAGGAAGAGGACTCTGGAAATTGAGTCGGAAGAGAGTCGTAGGAATGCTATGCCCTGAGTCTGGAAGGTGAGATCCAGAGGCGAGAACCTTGGTTCTTGAGGATTTGGAATAAGGAACGGAAGTTCCTTGGAATAGGGTTTTGCCCTAGGAATAGAAAGCCGAGGCTTCCGGGAATCATCAAGTCTTATTCTAGAACGAACGTGGTAATACGTTCGGTTCAAGTGCTTGTATAGACTTCTCCTCAGTAATAAAGATACTATTACGGGGGGGGACCAGTCCATCTTCTAGTCCCCAGTATTGTGTCGATCTTCTCACTCTCTCTCTCTCTCTCTCTCTATTTCTCTCTATATCCTCTGGCTTCAGTAATAAGTGATAAATCCTATTTATCAGAATGTATTTTATATTGCTATGCGCTCCCGTTTGTGACAGTGGTATCAGAGCATGGTCTCCTCTCTTTCTCTGTGAAGGAGGACGACTCTGGGAAGGTACGGGAAGAAGCCATGACAAGCCAAGAGAGAAGTAAGTAGGCGGAAACCTAAGTTCTGCAGGAAAAGCTCGCAGAGTTGGAAATTTTTTTTCTCTTTGCAAGAAGTCGACACAAGACTTGAGAAGGCGACAAGAGCATGATGCTCCTTTGATTCTAATGCTCAAGATCCTTTAGAATCCAGAAAATATCCATGAACATCAATCCAGAACCATAGCCAAGAAATCTTGTCAGTCCGGGAAGGATATGAAGAAGGTCTTTAGACCTCAGAACACTCAGGTCAAGTTTCATACTTTTGACGGAAGGGAAGCCCCGAAAGCTACCGCTTAAATGCGATAGTTTGAAGTTGCCTTTGCAAATGGCAGGTGAGGCATGTGACCAAACACCTCAAAGGGAATTGCAAAGTACTTGGTGGTATACCAAAGCTCTGCAAGGAACTTACAACAAGACTTGGATTCAATTCAAGGCTGAATTTTTCGACTAATTTTTTTTCCTCTACGCTTTGAGAAAGGCGTCCAAGAAGATTGGGGGATCGATTTGCCCAATAGGAACACAAGCAAGTCAAAGCAAGTAGTGGTTTACTCTTGCCAAGGTAGCTCCACTCTTGATCCTCTCTAAGGAAGGAAAGATGAAGAAATTCAACGACTTTTGCCCGAATTTTGTAGACGCATCTGCAAGATACTTTGCACCAGATGGTGGAGTCAACAATACAAGCTGAAAGTGTACACCTCAGTCAGTGTACATAGAATCTAATCCCCGCAGTGGGACGGGAACCATTGGACAAAGAAACAATGAATTTTGTTATCTCTCCTCGAAGGATATGTTGCTATCCGGAGAAAGTTTTAAGTAAGGGAATTCAATCTTTCCTTAGATTTTGAACAAAAGACCCTCGAACTTTAAGTGAGAGGGGAGGTCTTTGATCAAAGTTACATAAACTGCGTATTGCTTTTATGCACGAGATATGCATGTGTCTAACCAAGGTCCAAGACAATCACTCTCGGGTGTTTATGAGAGTAGAATTGAGTTGAAACATTGCTTTATGCGATGAATTGGTTTACTCAACCATCTGAAAGGTCAACTATTGATCTCGTATCGGATAGTTCACCAACAAATTACCTGCTATTCCGGATAGGGCGGCAAAAAGGAAAGAACCATTCCGAGATTTCAACCAAGAAAAGCTTTCACTAAGCTTGAGTACCCTATGAGCCTACACCCCTTACCCGGTAAGGGAAGATATGGTAGCGCTTTTTGCACAAGTGAATGAACACTCTCTTTATGAGGGAAGGAGCAAGAGACGGCTACGGCCTGTGCTCGAGGAATCCAAGGATTGAAATCCTAGTTTATTTAATGAGCGGGTTTTGCTTTAAGATCGAGCCAAGGGATTGTCAGGTTGAGCGTCATCGCTCTAAGGATCTTATGAAGGGAAGGTAATTTCCCAGGTTCACCAAAACTCTAACACAGCTTAAGAACTACGTACACCTTTGGATATATGGATAACACATGAAGATGCAGACCTATGCCAAGGTGGGTCATCTATCAGTCGATTTTTTTTTTTGTTGAACAAAATGAAATGACCCAACTTCTTTTTCAGGAATTGAATGGACGGGAGTTTGCTATACTCTCTTGAGCGCCTTTTTGCACACAAGGATATTCTGACACGAGAATCTCTATTTGAGGTGTGTTCGGTAGAAGGAGTTTGAGTTTCTCTACAGAGAAGAGGTTTTTTGATGGTCGTTGATCATTGAGTACGCTATGTGCTTTTACCATTACAGTAGCAACTTTTGGTTGCGGTATATGTTTCTTCATGAGCAGGTCAAGTAGCATTTACGCGCTGCTGGAATAATTCGAACTATTATGTTCGTAAGAATATAGTTCGCCAACCGTTTTAAAATGGTAAGAACTATCTTGGCCACATATGGGAGAATATCATTGAGATCTAAAGCGGGTTCGCCCTTAAGTGGACCAAGTTTGAACTTATGTTCACGGAATGGCATGGCTAGAATTTCATCTGCCTAAGATTTTGCAAGTCGTCATTGATGCTTGCAAGGTGAATCATTTTTTTAATGATTTTGCTAGGAAGAGACGCTAATGGGCGTCGGGAAAACACTGTTGGTGGTAATAACTCGCAAGAGGAAAAAATTGGAAAGAAGTGCCGCCGTGCACAAGGAATCTACGAATTAGAACCGTCTGCCTACGTTGAGCGACGGCTCGGAACAAGAACCTTCTTTAAGGTGATCGCAGACTCTGTTTGTGAAAGAAAGACATCAAGATTAATACTCTATGATTTGGGCATTTCCTATGTGGGAGGACACAAGAGGTTTAATACCCTCTGGACTAACGGCGCAGGGTTACGCGCAAGGACAGATACCTAGATTGATTTTGTCACAAGACGAGCACCATGTGCCAATAGAAAAGAACATATTGAACAGACTTTTAACACTTCAATAACAACTGAACTGGAAGAGAGACGACACGCGACACGGAGTGGTGGAATTCCACCCCAGAGACTATTGGCCCCAAACCTTGGCGCCCCTTTCGGTATTTCTTTATATTGCATCAACACAATACAAGCCTGTACTCCAGACTCTGCACCTTCTCCAGGAAGCATGCCAGAGAATGAGCCCTAACCTCATATTTAAAGGCCCTTGGCCTGAAAAGCAGTTATAGTGAAAAGCCTTCAAAACTCAAAAGCTTTTGGTCCAAAAAGCAATGCCAAAAGCTGCCAACGTAATTTATGGAAATCCGTACAGCCTGTGGAATTCCGTACAGCATGCCACATTATCATGTCAGCGCAATTTTCGAAAATGTGCCACGTCATCGGTTTTTGTGTGTGCAGGTCCTGCTTTATTTTAATCCTTTGTGTCACTTGGGGCCCCATCGAACGGGTCCCCATAAGTTGGTAGGACTTCTTCTTCTGTTACTTGGTCTTCTTAGGGTTTAGGCCCCTCGGCTGGAATCTGTAAGTTGGCTCCATTCTTTAGGCTTTGACACGTCAGCAGTTTGTTACAGATTTCTAGGAGGATTATTCTTCTTGGGATTGAGAAGGTGGAATTCTTTAATAGATTCTCGGATGATGAAACTTCTGATCTGTTTGATAGACGTGAATGACAAGTTCTTGCATGGCTTGTAAGTTTGATGATTGGTGAAGGATATCCTCGAGGTACTAGAGGAAGGACATGAACCAGTAAGGTAAGTATTGAATTCTTGAATTTTTGTTTAATTTAATTTTTGAGTTCTCTTCTGAGAAAGACCTGCTCAACTCACCATTGAGCAAGATTTTGAATTTTTTCGGTTTCTCCCCGGGCAGTTCAGTTGGACCTCTATAGTTGAGGACAACTATTTATAAGTGAGAGAGATGTTGCTAAATTAGCTTTATTTGACAGAAAAATAGTTCTAAATGAATTATTGGATTTATAAGTGAGAGGGTTTTCTCGCTTGGAACACCAAGGAAAAATAATTCTAAATGAATTATTGGAATTTTAAGTCAGAGAGGGTTTTTCTCACTGGAGACATCTGAGTACAGAGTATTCCTATTGCGTCATTCAAAGGGCACTGAGAACGGGATTATCTGTAAGGCCACCAAGAACGGGTACTTCTGATGCGTCATATCGGATGGGTGACAGGGAGCATCGAGAAGAAGTATCCGACCATCTGGGAACGGACATCTCTGATGCGTCATAGGATGGGTGACAGAGCATCGCGAAGGAGATTGTACCGTAAGCTCGATAGGAAAGGACTAGGTGATGGGTATTCCTGATGCGTCACAAAGTGGATGACGAGTGCATCGAAAAGGGGATATCCATAGTCGAGAGGAAATTCCGAACTGTGTTAGAATTGTGCACAAGGAAAAGCAAGCACTTGAATGAAGATGGGTTCAAAGGAAACTTTGAGGAAAAACGGATGCTTTTTGAGAAAGCGGGATTGCTTTTCGGGAAAGCAGATGCTTTCTCGCATGGAAGTCTATGTCTGCATTGCAACTGTGCGTGTGATTGCATCCAGGGACGCCTGGAAGTGTTGTGGAAGCATTGTTTTTAACTTATAAGGTTTTATTGAGTTTTTGGGCCGTTTCAGACTATTTTTAAAATATGCCGGCCGCCCACGTAATAAGTGGGCAGCCATCTGATAAATAAGGCAATAGATCAGCTAGCGTTTTCTCTCTCTCTCTTTTTCTGGTAGAACAGCGCATTAAAAAAAGGAAAAAAAAAAATGGCCGCGATCTCTACGCGAGCAGTTATTCGTGTCGTGGCTAGGAGCTATAAAAGCATCACATGCCCTCACTCAGAGGAGATCAGTTTTCGCACGGAGGAGATGCTGCTGCAGATTTCAGCCACAAATAAGACGTTGCCGGTGATGCCCATGGCTGCCCCAAGTGTACCGGATGTCGCTAGGACCCAGTGTGCGAGTTCCCTTGTGAAGAAGTGCCTATGGAGTGTGTTTTTATCGTGACAAGCTTCTGTTTTTCTCTGTTTTCAGCCCATAAACGTCGTAGACGGGGCTGATTTACGAGAAGGAACCCGAGAACACACGTCTTTTGTGTGTAGGATTGGAAGAGAGGATTTTCTATGTAGAGGTCTCTTCCGGGGAATTGCTTTTCGAGAACCGAGTTGCGTTTCGAGCGTCGAGACTTTGAAGGTAACGATTTTCATGTTATGATCTTTAAGTATTTGTTCGCAGGTATACTTCCTCTTAGTGAGCGAGTAGGAGCAGAGGAAGGCATGAGCCTCTGCAGGAGAAAGCGCTCTGAGGAACTAGAGCCAGATCAGCCCAAGGGTTTCGTACCCGAGTTTGAGAAGTGGATCCATGGACCGGAGAGAGGTAGTCTCTCAAGTTGTGATCCGGAAGTTAAAATTCCCAAGGGAAGGACTTTGTGTCCAGGAAAGCAGAGTTATTCAGCAGGAAGAGGACTCTGGAATGCTATGCCCTGAGTCTGGAAGGTGAGATCCAGAGGTGAGAACCTTGGTTCTTGAGGATTTGGAATAAGGAACGGAAGTTCCTTGGAATAGGGTTTTGCCCTAGGAATAGAAAGCCGAGGCTTCCGGGAACCATCAAGTCTTATTCTAGAAAGAACGTGGTAATATGTTCGGTTCAAGTGCTTGTATAGACTTCTCCTCAGTAATAAAGATACCATTACGGGGCGGACCAACCCATCTTTTGGTCCCTAGTACTGTGTCGATCTTCTCTCTCTCTCTCTCTCTCTCTCTCTATTTCTCTCTATATCCTGTGGCTTCAGTAATAAGTGATAAATCCTATTTATCAAAATGTATTTTATATTGCTATGCCGTTTGTGACAACAGTCACTGTGCTTGAGAGGCTCCATTGCTCTGTTCCTTTGCCCTTCTCTCCGAGCACTAGGGTTTCTTTTATAAGAATTATAGACCGGGTCGTTCAAGTTTTCCAACAAACTCACAATTTCTAAAAAGAATTCTAAAAGTCACTTATAAATAAATGACCTATAAGAGGTGGTTCACATGATAAAATGCGTGTATGTTGAAATGAATGTAATGTGCAAGAGAGGGTATGCAACTATGACCGGCCTGGACATGCACGTCCTGCTAGAGGCTCACAAAATGCCAGGCTCAGTCCTAAGCTAATGACTCATGCTAGACTGTAGCAGAAGCATGTCGACGTAGCACAATTGAAGTGCGCACGTGACATCCCCTCGTTAAAGGTGAGGCACAATTGCCGAACTTCTATCTTTTGGAAACTTTTTATACTTCTAGTGTTGACTGCTTCTGATGCTTGTGGATGCAGAACCAATGAAAACTCCTCCAATGTCACAAATGGGATGACGTGGCTAACCTTGGACACACTCACAGAGTCGGGCAATAGAGTACGGACCCGGTAAATGCATTGAGAGGAGATACGTGGCAACCCTGATTTTACGACACAAAATGCGCTGATTGGGTGACATGGCAAATTGTACAGAAATCCACTTTTGGCGCAAACTGTTGATGACTTGGCAACGTACGGATCTCTTGAAATTATGCTAGCTGTAGCCTGTTTTTATGGTAGTTTATGGGATAATTGCTTTTTTTTTAGCAAGCTTTTAAATTACTGCTTTTGGGGCTCTGCTTTTGGGCATCCCTTGTATCAATAAATAAGTGGCAGGGCCTCACTTTTTAGAGCATCTGGATGCAAAGTCTGAGACTCGAGAGTGAGCACCTACTCACTCTCTTGTACTTTGAACATAGATTAATACAAAAAGAAATACCAAAAGGGGCGCCAGTCTTTGGGGCCAATATCTCTAGGCACGGAACTACGCCGGGCCATGTCAACTTATTTGTGAAGCGTAAACCGTTTTGAAGTGAATCTCTGCTGTGTCACAGTAGAATCTTGACTTGGGTTGTCCAAGTTTGTTACAGTGGTATCAGAGCGCGACTGATTTCTCTTCTACCGGGGAATCCGATCCTTTTCTCGCGACACTTATGGATTCCAAAAGATATCAATCAACTTCTTGTGCATCTGGGAATGCGGGAGGAGACCACGAAGAAGATTCTCATGAAGAGCACGGCCCACCTCGGCCTACTCAAGTTGAGATTGAAGAGATGGAACGTCGACAATTGGTTGACAAGGCAACAAAGATGATGATTAACATAGCGAAGGATCCAAAATTGGCAAAATTTTTGATCCAACAATCCTTCGAAGAAGTGCACACCCAGTGGCAAAAGGCCACAGAGCCACCCATCAAACCGGCACTCAAGAAACCTCCTTTTTCGAGGATGTTTATGGAGCAAGAATTAGAAGAGGTGGTTCAGACACAGATCAATCGGCTTTTGGACGCAAACAACAAAGCCAAAAAGCATGACAAAAAACAGAAGAAAGGAACTGACTTCTTGGGTTATTTGGGTCGTCAATCTACTTTTGCATCAACAAGAAAGCAGAAGAAGCGTGTCCGATTTGAAGGACTACCTAGTTCTTCTTCTTCTGACAGTTCTTCTAGCTCTTTTGACTCGAGCAAAGAAGATAGAAAAGGGAAAAAGAGAAGCAAAAAGCAAAGCTTTGGAAAGGGCAAGAAAAAGGCAAAGAAGTTTAAGTTTCGCCGAGTTTCTAACGGTTCTACAGAGGACTCATCCTCAGATAGTTTGGACTCCGACGATCACATGTTTTACGCAAAGAAGAAGCATTTTTATAAAGCCAACCAATATGACTTCCTCGAAGATAAAAGCAAGAAAGTAAGAGAATTCAAAGAAGGTGGACAGTCAATAATTCAATTAAGTTTGACTCTTTTTTTGGATTCCGAGATGTCCGAGGGCTTTGGCCTTCATACAACAGTTTAACATAGCTTTCTTTGGAGAGCATTACTCAGAGCACTCCAAGATTCGGAGGGCTACGTCTTTCTTCAAGGGAAATGCTTGAACATGGTGGTCCACCCTTCTACTAAGAAAGGAAGCTCCGGTTAAATGGTTGAAATTCAAAAGGCTTTTTATTTCTTCTTTGGGGCCAATCTCTCTTTGCACGGGACTACGCCGGGCTTTGTCGACTCTTAAATTTGTGAAGTATTTTGAAGTGAATCTCTGTTGTGTCGCGACAGAATCTTGACTAGGGGTGTCCAAGTTTGTTACAGCTTGCAGACCCTAAAATCCAAATAAGGCAATGCTGTTAAAAAAAGCAGAGTTGTGAAAAAAACAAAAAATGCTATTACGCTTACCAAATGTAGAGCGTTGTGGAAATGAAGGGAGCGCTCAAACCTCTGCAGGTTTATATGACGAAGGTTCAATGAGAGCAAAGAAGTTGTCTAGAGTCAAAGATGACTTAATGTATGAGAAGGTACATGTGATGATCAAGGGGGAGTTGAGCCTTTTGAGAGGTGACATTGAAAATGAGATGTCTATCATGATTGGACACACATTGGCACAGTTGTACACATCCATCCTCGGAAAGTAGTTGAGTAGATGGGCAGAGAGAGAGGGTGTACGGGCAGTAGGACAGGCGGGTTTCATGAGAGGTTTCTCTACCCTTGATCATATTCTGACACTCAGAGCCATTATTGAGGAGGGGAGATCACGTGGGAGACGGCTCTATTGTTGCTTTGTGGACTTCCGCAAAGCCTTCAATACAGTGTCGAGAGCTGAGCTTTGCGGAAGGTTCCATAAATTATGCATGAAGGAAATTGATCTAGTAAGGGCCTCAACTACGAGAGTGGGGACAGCTAGCTCGGCTCGAATAATCTCATGTGGCTGTATTGAGTTTTTAATCTTTTAGTTTTAGTCTTTCACTTTACTCCATTTCATTTTTTTTAAATAAGATTTTTGTACCCAGACATTGGATTCGATCCACAAGGATTGTATGAGTTTGGTCTCATAGGTCATTTTGGCCTTTGGAAGACGTTGAATAAAATATTTCATTCATTTCATCTCTCTCTCTCTCTCTCTCTCTCTCTCTCTCTCTCTCTCTCTCTCTCTCTCTCTCTCTCTCTCTCTCTCTCTCTCTCTTTGCCCAACAGACTTCTTCAGAGCAGACACGGGACAGCCGCAAGAGCCACTCCCACAGCAGAGCTCCCCCTCGTCTCACACTAGAGGCACACTGATCGACCGAGCGATTGAACTGGGGAAATCCAGGCGTCCACGATTGCGAAGGACTACACAACATCGACGGAAGCTACGTCAGAAGATTCGGAGCACGTTGGCCAGGCATGCACGACGCCCGGTCAGACTACTTACCATGGAGGAAATTGATGAGATTCGCCAACGATCGATGCTAGATCTTCTGTGATTCAGCTATCCCAACAAGCCGCCCATTTTTGCTCAGTTTCTTGCTTAGCCCACATCGACCAATCTAGGATCCCATAGTATATATCTTTGTTTTGTACTATTGTTAGGTTATTTTGTTACTCTGACTTTGTATCAGATCCACCACCTTGTAACTTTCTGGTCTCGTAGGTCACTATGGCCTTTTGAAGATGTTCATTTCATTCTCTCTCTCTCTCTCTCTCTCTCTCTCTCTCTCTCTCTCTCTCTCTCTCTCTCTCTCTCTCTCTCTCGCTTCACCACCCCACAAAAAATGAAAGCGACATTCAAGCGGAGGAACAAAGATAGTATACTCTCGCCAAGCTCTCTATGGGCAGGGAAAACCGTCAGAGTCCAAGATGATTTAATGATGGAGAGGGTTCAAGTGATGATTAAATCCGAGCTCAGCTTTATGAGAGATGACTTCAGGAAGGAGATGTACGCAAACGTAGAGAGTTATAAGAATTCTATGTATGCAGATATGAGGAAAGAATTGGATAAAGCGATGCTTGGTAAGCATGATGAGATGTATCTATCTATGAAAGGGGAGATGCAGGCTCTAATGCGGGCAGAAGTGAATGTAACGGAATGTATTATGCAGAAAAAGTTGGATGAGGCAATTGCAAGCTTTGAATCTTGGAAAACCAATGTGGAAAAGTGCATGAAGGAAAAGGATGCAGTGATTGAAGAGCTTAAAGGGGAACTTGCAGCTTGCAAAATTATGCCCAAAATGGAGGGGGGAAATCAGCCCTCGATGTTAAAGGAGCTCGAAGAAATTAAGGAGCAGGTGAAAACTCTGCGCGAAGGGGAAGAACAAAACTCGAAAGAGGCTTCCTGATGGGTGGAGCGCCTTTTTAAAACACAGGAGAAGGTTGATGAAGCTGAAAAATGGATTGAAGGTGCAAAGAAAGGGAAGGCCCGGACGCCAGAAGCCGCACAGACTTCTACCATCATCAATATGACCATTGAGGAGGAACAGAAGAGGAGGAATAGAACCCTCCATGTGCATATTATTGGTATCAAAGACATCGAAAATGTAGAAGAAGAAGTGAAGGAACTCTTGCAGCGCATGGGCATCCCGGAACCTATGCACACAGGTGCTTGGAGAGTAGGAAAAAAGGGAATAGATGAGAAGGGAAACGTCAAAGAGAGAGCACTTATTTTGCGTTTCCCGACTTTGGAAACAAGGAAGGAATTCTTGAAGAAGAGACCAACACTTAAGAAAACTGGGATATTTATGGGGGATGACCTTACTTTAGCACGAATAGCACATATGCAAGAGTTGATGCTAGAGATCAAGGCTGCAAGGGAGAAGGGGAAAATTGCCTTTTATAGAGGAGGGAAAGTAGTGGTTTTGGAAAGACGCACAACATGACGGTGCGAGACATATGGGACCACACTCTGGATGGCGGCATGGAATTGTAATGGATCATATAAGCTGGATGTGGGTGCCTTTGAGGATAGCTTCAGAGATAGAGACATTGTCTTTTATTGAGAGACACATTAGAAATCTGGATAGTTGATGCCAAGTGTGACTGGTCATGCACGGGAGACAGCTTGTCGGCCAGACACTAGATCCCAGCATGGGAGTCGAGGTTCAGGAGGGGTAGCAGTCTTATTCAGGGAGGAGTTGCAGCCGCTATTACAGATTCTCCGGAGAGATGACCAGGCGAGATACATGTGGGTGAGATTGAGAGCTGAGACGGGCTGATTCTTATACATTGCTATATGTTACTTTCCCCCTAGCACATCAGTCTATACCTCACCTAGAGGGCAATCCTTCTTTCTCTATACTTGATGATGACATATGGGAGTTCTCTAGATATCATTCTCTTGGGAGACTTTAATGCCAGGACGGCCAACTCCCAAACGGTATTTTATGATACCTCGGAGGAGATGCTTAGAGAGCTGGATATATCGGAGATGGGGCTTGACAGACACTCACAGGATAGAGAGCACACAGAGTATGGGAGATATCTCATGGAGATGACGACTACGCATGGTTTGGCCATACTTAATGGTCTAGAGATTTTTCCTTCTTCTGGGGGATTCACATGCTTTCCACACAGACATGGGGCTAGTACAGTGGACTATGTCATGACTTCACCAAGCTTCATCTCCAGTATTCAGGATCTTAGTGTGGGACCTAGACCTGTTGGAGTAGCAGTGGACCATGCTCTCCTGACTTTTTCAGTCTCTTTCCAGTATAGTGCCTCTCAGACACCACGGAGGATTGCACACACACAGTATACTTTTACACGAGAGACGGACTCAGTTTATGTGGAGGAGATTTACAGGCGGATGAGGGCAGCCTAGCCTGTATATACGTGGAGGAGATCACCACTCTATTGACGGAGATCTTGCATGGGGCAACAACAGAGGCATACCCACACACTCAACCAGATCAGAGAAGACGTTCTGGGAACATGCCTCAGAATAGTTGGTATGATGAGGAGTGCAGAGAGATGAGAGTTCAGATTCAGAGCGAGCTTATACTTGGAGTCATTACATATAGACAGTCTCGGATTGCCCTCCGGCGTTTAGTGCGAGGGAAGAAGCGGGCCTTTTTAGCCCAGATGGAACGTGATTTGTATCAGCTCTTTTTGAGTCGAGATTCAGGTGAGGCCTAGCGTCTCTTCCATGAGCACTCACCTCCTCCAGTGATTACCTCTCCCGAGATTTGGGGTCAGTATGCAGCATCATTATATACAGTACCTGGGCAACCACCACTACCAAACCCTCTAGAGCCATGTCCAGCCACTAGTACCTTCTTTACCACTGAGATGGTGAAGAATGCCATTGACAGGATGAGGACTAGGAGAGCATATGATCATGATGGTTTGGTGGCAGAGCACTTGATACATGCTAGAGATTTACTGTTAGAGGTTCTTGCGTGGTTGTTTAACCGTGTCATGTGTGAGGGACTACCCGAGTCTTGGAGATTATCTACTATTGTACCTCTCGTCAAGATGGTGCGAGGGAACTACCGTACTATTATGATAGGGCACACATTGTCACGGTTGTATGCATCCATTCTTGAACAACAACTGAGTAAATGGGCAGAAAATGAGGGCATACGAGCAGCAGGACAGGTTGGATTCAGGTGGGGTTTCTCCACTTTGGACCATATTCTTACACTCAGAGCCATTATTGAGGAGGGTCGGGCACATGGGAGACGGATGTATTGTTGCTTTGTGGACTTCCGCAAAGCATTTGTTACAGTGCCGAGGGCCAGATTGATGCGCAAGCTACTGAAGTTGGGAGTACCCACATAGATCATATGGGGGATCATGGCTTTATACGGCTCAGTGACTTGTCAGGTACGCACTCTTGAGGGGATTTCTGACATTGTTCATTCCACCATTGGAGTGAAACAGGGGTGTCCTTTGTCCCCTACACTTTTTGGTATGTATGTAGATGAGGTCTCTGACTACATTGACAGAGAGGGCGACAGAGGCGCTCAGCTAGCAGGGACATGGATCCCTTTATTATTATATGCTGATGATATTGTGTTGATATCAGAGTCACCAGAGGGCATGCAGAGACAGTTGGATGCATTGCACAGCTTTGCAGAGGATAGTGGATTGTCTGTGAACCTTGTTAAAACCAAGGTTATGGTGTTTAACACCACACCACAGTGGGTCAAGAGATCGGCACCTACACTTGTATATGGTCAGGACACTGTGGAGTACACAGATGAATATATATATCTAGGGGTGGTATTCACGGGACCGAGGTTTACTCTGAGGAGAGTAGCAGAGACTAGACTGTCCAGAGCCTATGCGGCATTGGGAGGGCTAGAGAGGATGTGTTCGTAGGTTCAGTTTCAAGAACCACGAACAAAGCTATGGCTCTTTGATACTTTGGTTGCTCCAGCTATGCTTTATGGGGTCTAGGTTTGGGGACCATCTGTGAATCATGACAGTTGGAGGAGCATGGAGAGACCCTTGGTATTTATGATATCCTGGATGATTAGAGCCTAGGCCTCCGTACCACATGCGATTATTCGAGCAGAGGTAGCCGCCCCTCCTATAGAGATTGAGGCTCTTACCAGATCAGTGTCCTTTATGCACAGTCTATGGGATAACATAGAGACAGATATACTAGATTGGCTCTTGAGTCCTCTAGACAGTTAGCGATGCAGGGAGACGCGTCATGTTGGTATGAGCAGATGACCTCATGGTTTCAGAGGCATGGTTTCAGCATGGATAGATTGCCTCCTTTTCAGTATTCCCTGGATGCACCCTCCCTGCTAGTCACACGGACGGAGATCACTAGACTCATTCGTCAGGATCTTATACAGTTGGACACCGGGAGGACATGGGTAGAGCCGATGCAGGAGTTGGGCACGAAGATGGCTTTCTACAAAGAGCATCTTCTCCAACTTTCGGGAGATGGGTCTGTGATTCGTCCGAGCTACATGGACTCTCATTTGTCTCATGGTCTGCAATGTGCTATTGGTCAGATTCGCACATCCTCACACCAGCTGGAGATCGAGACAGGTAGATTCAGAGGGATACCGCCGGAGTCTAGGATATGCCAACTATGCGATAGAGAGCCAGAGACAGAGCTACACTACATATGCCACTGCACTGTGTATTATGAGATACGAGGGCTCTTCCATTGCTTATTCAGGGAGGGTTTTGGACGCCTAGATAGAGTCATGAGGTATCAGGATCAGAGATGCCTTGGCTTATATCTACTTGAGCTACACCGACATAGAGATAGTCTGCTGAGACATGGAGTATGACAGTCACAGAGACAGATCACATACTTTTTTGGATCGAGGGAGCCAGGAGACCAACCACCAACATAGGGTTGTACCCACATTCATACCAGAGGCACCCTCATTGACAGGGCGACTGAGCTCGGGAGATCGAGACGACCACGACCGAGACACAGGAGCACACTCCATTGACGGAGACTCCAGCAAAGGATCAGAGGCATTCTAGTACGACACCCAGAGTGTCATTGAGGGCCTATTCTACATTTTCACATTTCACATTTCACATTTCACACTTCATTTTCAGTTTTCATTTTTACATTCAGTACTTTTTGTACTTGTACCTCGGACATTGTATTAGATTCACCACTTTGTATCTGATGGTCTCGTAGGTCATTTTGGCCTTTAAAAGACGTTAAATATATCATTTCATTTCATCTCTCTCTCTCTCTCTCTCTCTCTCTCTCTCTCTCTCTCTCTCTCTCTCCCCCCGTCATGCATGTAGTGATTTGCTCACACTTGCTACGTATTCATATAAGAGAGTATGGTGCATATTAACATATGAGAATTTCGTTCATTTCCTCTTTCCATGTCCTGATAAGGGTCCTTGCTGAAAATGTGGCATCCATGCATTGGATTGACCGTGATGAAATTTCCAAGCACACTGGGCTACTACCCATTGAGATTGATTCTCAAGAGCTAACGGCTACTAAAAGAAAACGCTATTACTGGACAAATATCCCTCATCCAAAGAGGATACCAAATGTGGTAAATAACGAATCCACAAGGCTACAGCATGTACTTGAAAATGCCACTGCACTTGAAGAAAAGCTTGGGGTCAGTATTCCAGTTGTATCACGGTTATTTCTATTTATTTTATCACTGTCTTATCTTTTGGTCCTAAATCGTTGGCATGTGTCTGCCTCTTGTAGTGTATAGTGGGGCAAAATCCATTGGGGAGCAATGTCATGCTTCAACAGGTCTTGAAGAGTGACGGAAAGAGTGTTCGGTATGTGAATATTAACGAAGTGGAGAGGGCCTTGGGTTTTCCTGTCGGTTATACAGATGTTCATTTTGAGGTGAAGCCAGAATCAAAACCAGAGCTGAAGCCAGAAGTGAAGCCTGACATGACAACACCTGGTAATGTGCTTTTCATAATTTTGACAAATTTGTTATTTTATTGGATTGGCTGAAAATTATTGTTTGTCCACAATAGTGAATAGATAGTTTGCAGTGTGAGGAGAAGCTGGGGAGTTTTTATTTGAGATTATCTAAAAGCAAGTTTAGGGAGTTCTGCACTTTGTGCCAGGTTTTACGTGGCGACAGTTTTATGTAATGTGTTAGTCTTATTTTATCTATCTGTTGCACACGGTGTTTTTGAATCATATAAGCGGTTCAATAGATACAGGAGGGGTTCTCAGTGAAGTGTAGGATATTAAAAAATGCCTCTTTATCGCATTGAGACTGTCAAAACATATTAGTATCTAGTTTCTTACTTGTAGGAAAAGTGTAGCCAAGAAGCTGAACCACGATGACCTTTTTTCAACCCGCTGTGGGACTTAAGCAGCACAGTTGGCAGGTTGTATACATCAAAGGGGCCATGTCTGTTAATGCAACATGCTTATGTGTTATTTCTTCCAAACAGGTCGTCTCCGTGCAAGAAATGAGGGAACAAAGGGTAGTGGTGAATTCATGAAGAATGTGGGCAAAAGCTTAGAACTCACCCAGAAAGGGCATACTAAAGTTCGGTGGCAGCTCTTGGGCAACAGTTTCTCTGTAAGGAAGAACACGTGCGATCATGCAACCCAATTATGCTCGTGAATCACACACGAATTTTTTCAGAACTCTGAGAGAGGGTAACATTTTGTGTCTCTTGTTAATGCAGGTGCGAGTAATTGCATACCTACTGAGTCCTCTTTTAGATTTAGCTACTTTGCTCGCAACAAAAACGATTGTTCTCCCTCAAAGTGTAGCAGAAGAACAGTGCTCTGCCATGGAAGTTGGAGAAGTAAGAGCACTGTGAATGATCGTGCAATGAAAGCCATGATGTCTTATAGAATCTACTCGTATGGTATAAATCTATGTTTCTACGTGGCAGATTTGGGCCTTGTATAACATGCAACAGCTTCCTAATTGGTATGCTGTTATAGAGGAACGTTCGGGTGATCGGTTTTCTCCTTTGGAGACTTTGAAGAAAAGCACTAAGAAGCTTCCTCTTCACATTGAAGTGTAAGGCTGCTGTTTAGTATGAAGACCTTTTTCCATCTATTACCAAAATCATTGTGAGCTATTTTCATGTACCTTTTCCCAGGAAATTTCTTGAGCTAACAAATCACTATACCTGTGGAGAGATCGACAAGTGGAACCCACGAAGAGGAGCTGGCTTGTATCAGCTTGGGACAGCAACAGATACACAGGATTGCTGGCTGTCATTCTCTCACAGGTAATGGTAGCATTTGGCTAAACAGCTCATATTGCTGAGCTACTCTGGGAAAATGACACTTGAGCGGCTTGCAATTGATTACTCTGTATGCTTTTTTCAAATGAAAATAAGGTGAAAAATCACAATGGCTTACATGAGAGGGTAAGAAAGAGTGTGTGACCCACTACCCAATGTACCTCTTTATAGAAATAGGAAAACAAATATCGACTCTCTCTCACCTGGTCTACATATACATAAGGCAATGCTTAGTCAATGCCCCTCTTACAAGAAAAGAAAAATATTTGCCATCATTAGCTTTCCATGTGGCATGGACAAGCTTTATCCAATGGGTCCACAATTGCTCCCAAAAATTCCATGGTTTGCTAAGGCCTTGTAGGCCAAAAATGGTCTTTAGGGACTCAAATGTACTGATTTTGAAGGCCTGTGGTTACGTTGAATGATTGGAGGCTCTTTGCTACTAAATTTTATAGTGGTGTGTGCACTAACTGCACAGTACATTGCTGGAATGCTTATGTTAATTTTTAAATTTTTTTTTGGGCTGGAAGAGTAACTGGCTTTGTGAAGACTCGGACTGGTTATTTTTTTTATCCAAAGGAAGGAGAAGTTTGGGCTCTTTACCAAAGACAAGAAAGAAGCCGCCCCTGGTTTGTGGTTAGTTTTTCTTGAACCCTTCCTCTTTTTCATGAGCATCAAGTCTGTTGTAAACGCTTGCGTCAAAAATTGGACGTAAATATTATCTACAGCTTGTCATGGAGAGCAAAGTAGATCATAGTAAGTTGGATGCAGCAAAACCTGGCCAGGAAGGCTTCAAAGCTCGCTGCAAAATTTTGCAACTTACATTGCAGACAGATGTATTCAGGTTAGAGCGTGTGTACTAGAATTTTGAGCTATCTGGAGCTATCTTTGATAAGTGTCATTGACCAAGGCCTCCTTACAGGGTGTTGGAAAAAGAAGTGATTTATGATGACATTCTTCAATTCTCCTTTATGGTCCCCTACCATCCCAGAAATGAAGGTGGTCTCTTGAAGCTTGAATTCAGTAACAAAGGGAGAAAGCTGCTATCAGGTAAAAAGAGAGGACGTAAACAACTTGACGTCGAGGACTCTGAGGAGGAATTTTGTGAAGACGATGAAGAGGACATTCTAGATGAAGCGGATGTCAGCGATCTGCTGGAGTGTATTTGACTTATTGCAGGCAGTGGCGGTAGCCAAGAATGTTACCGGGATGAATCCAAAAGCTGTTTTTTTTAAAGGCAAGAGATTAGTCAGGATCAAGTGCACGAGGAAAGACAGAGGTTTTTGGCAAAGACTGAATTAGGAAGCCACGAAGGTCTCACCCATTTTTCTCAGGATATCTGAGTGTAAGTATAATTGTGCCGGGCTTGGCATAAGAAGTTTGTTGGGCCTGTTGTAAGTAATACCTTCATATCTGGTGGTTGAGGTTGTCCCACCTAGCAATTGTATCGATATCATGCGGTGAATAAATTCTCTACTTGAAAGAGTTCAAAGTAAAATTTCTGCATGACTTGGTTTGTGTTGAAAGTCGGGCTTCTTTTCAGTACCAAAGCTGGCTTCTGCAAAATTTTTTTTGGTTCCTTAAAGAAGAGAAAGAAGGTCTATGCGTTTAATCATCCATTGCTGCAGGCTTGTTTGTCCTCTGAACCTCCTTTGTGTGGTTTCTCTTCATAAAACTGCAATTGGAGATGGCCCACTGAAAAAGATGGCCCTATTTCTTCAATAATATTTTACTAATTACAAAGGTCAATAATGTAGCAGATTTGGCAGCATCTCAAATCTCAAACACTGCATCTACGTGGCCAACACACTTCCAATGATACCCTTTTTGCTCTTCTAGCAGGAGTTCATGCACTCTGAGAGCTTGTACACTCGACAGATGTAAACTAAAAAGTCATCAGGATGTGGTCTGAAACTGAAATATCAACCTTTTCTGTTTTACTGTAAGAATGTAAGAAGGCAGCGGAACCATGAAGGTGAGCCTCGATAAGGGGCTTTTGTTTCATGGGTTCACCATTGCTTGCAAAGAAGGTACAAGGTGTTTTTTAAAAACCAGCAACATGCTGATGATAGTCATCTTTTTTGACACCCATGCTTACAAACCATAGCTATTGACACTGAGCTGTAATTAGTATATGCATAAGCTATTTGCTGTCTGATGTAGTTACTGCACTCTTTGCTATCTGACGGTGAGCATCCGTTGCTTTGATCATCGTATATTATTCACTTGAAGTCAGGAAGGGCACATTGTTGAGCAAATCCTGCAGGTAGATGTACATATAATAAGCAGTCGTTACTACTGATGATATGCATGATTGCATCCAAGAGATAAGGAGAGAGCGGGATAGCCTGTCAATGAAGGCACCAGTCACATTCTTTGCACACACCCGAGCCTCTTTGTAGACCTTACCCGCTTGGCAAAAGTAGTCCATCTCCGGAGCACAATGTCTGTCTTCACTACACACACACAGCCCCTCTAGTGCACAATAATCACTATCAGAAGTTACATTTCCCACTATTTCTAAAACACGGTCTGACCACTCGTTTGAAAAGAGCCCCTTTGGATCAAGCATGTCCTTCGCAAGTAAGAACTGATGCATCTTTGGGTACTTGGATCGTAGATTCATGAAAGCGAGAGGCCTGTTCTTAGCCCAATGAGGCAACACTGCGTACTTAAAGAAGGCCAATTGCTCTATCTCTTCGAAGATATCCTCATCAAGCCTTGGCACGTGTGGGTGGTTTGATCGATGAAAGACCATGTCGACAGAGACGCAATCACCTTGATGGCCTAAAAATGCAGTTGATCTCTTCACATATCGGAAGAGGATGCCGGCATAGAAGTCGAGCGCGCAAAGGTTTGCTGAGGTAGTCATCTCTCTTAGCTTCTTCACATCTTTCAAGAAGTTGCTCACATTTTCTAAGGGGATGGTGAAGGAGGCTTCATGATAGAAGTAGCCTTTGGAGCCGGGCCTTGCCCATGGACAAGCCATGTTTGGATCTTGAGACCTAGCACAGCTCCCTGATGCTTGCATTTGATGGTTGTATCCAACTTTTGGTGCCTTCTCTTTCTGCAAGAACTGTAAGGTACGGCCATGCCTCAGTATCGCTGAGCTCATTATTGCTGCCAGTGCGCATTTACATACTATACACCGCTCGGAAAGTTCCTCTGCAGAGAAATTCGTGACAAAAGTTCAAGCATGCATCAAGAGGAACTAGAATACTCTCTCTCTCTCTCTCTCACACACACACACACACACACACACACACACATTTTTGTTGGCTTTCTAAAAGAAATTCTTAGTGTTGGGCTGGGTTAGGAGGGCTTCATAGTTTTCAGTGCATGATAAAGACTCACCTTTCATTTCACATCCTGTCTTTACTTTTCTTTGCATTCTATTGTTTTAGAATGCTAGGTTGGGTTAGGAAGGCTTCATAGTTTTCAGTGCATGATAAAGACTTACCTTTCATTTCTGAGCTGTCTTTACTTTTTTGGCTTTCTAAAAGAAACCCTTAGTGTTGTGTTGGGTTAGGGAGACTTTCATTGTTTTGAGTGCATGATGGAGACTTTTCATTTCGCATCTCTTTACTTTTCTTGCATTCTATTGTTTTAGAATGCTAAAGTGAAGCTTCACCTTACATAACTTTAGTAAATTTTACACACACACACACACACACACACACACACACACACACATATGGTTTTTTTTCATTCTATTATTCTAGAATGCTAAAGCGACGCTTCACCTTGTTTAGTTCTAGTAAATTCTACACACACACATATATTAATTAATATTTTTTAATTTCACCTTTCATTTCAAACTTCACATGGCTTTACATTTCTTGCTTTTTATAGCTTGATTCCAATCAATGTTAACATTCGAGAAAGTCTCTTTTACTAAGCGGCTGTTGATCGAGTTTCTTCCTCACAAAGAAGAAAACCGAAAATACTAGCAAATTTTTTGAGATTTGTAGAATTTTTGGACGACTTTCTCACATATTTCATCGGTTTTTCTTCTGTTTACCATGGTTTGCAGCTAGCTAGACTCGATTTTCAATAGGCTCGAGACTAAGCTGAGGCAATCCTTTCCTAAACATTGATACCAGTTTAATTCAACCTAGCAATTTTATTACTTTCTTAGTGTTTTTGAAAGCCTTCGTGACCTTTTCATTTGCTTTGCATTCTATTGTTTTAGAATGTTAGGCAGCATTCACATTCTCTGCATGCTTGAAAATGACTTTAGAGATCAAAACATTAAACAAAATATCCATAGGAGTTTGATCTTATGATGTAGTCTTCGAAAAAGTCCTTTTTGTCTAAGTGGCAAGTTTCCTCCTTACACAAATACAAAATGAAAATATTAGTAGAAATTTTTAAATCTGCAAAATATTCGAACTATTTTTGAGTATATTCTATTGGGTTTTTCTCCTTTGCCATCCTTTGCAACCGGCTAATTTTGATTTTCAATCGGCTTAAGTCTAAGCTTAGACACATCTTTCTCAAACACTGAGGTATTGATGAACGATTCTCTCATTTGAGATTAAAAAAAAAAACCACTTCACTAAATTGTTTAATTATTTTCTATGCTTATTTAAAAGCATTAAAATATTCTTTTGTTTTAATTTTTAATGTGTTTTTTAATTTTACTTCCTTTTCGTTTTATTTTGTTTGAAAATACTATTGTGCAATGTGCACCATTTACCTTATTATTGGGGCCCTTTCATAATATATAAGCCATTTGTTTTAGAAAGCCATCGTGATCCTTTCACTTGTTTAACTTAGTTTCTCTTCACCCACAATTGGCACCTTTGTGGCAATATGGACACCTACCTGGTCGAATTTTTTTTACTTCACCATCATTCCAATTATCCACAACTAGGAACACTGCACCATTTTGGGGTCCCCATCCCACATATGATATTACCCTTGGAAGAGGAGGCTTTGCCTTTGATTAAATAAATACGAGTCCGACCCGATTTGATATCTTGGCTCTCTAGCCCAGTGCATTATGGCTCATTTTCGGGTGTTAATGCCTCATGCTTAGGTTTTTCCCTCTTTTCACTAGGCATTTTGCGTCGTCTCCACGTTGTCTACTCTCTACCTCCACCCCCTCCTCTACATTTGAAACCATGGCGGCCACCACTAGCAACCCTATGCCTTATGATGAGCGGATCAGAACTGGATTTGCCCTGCTGGCTCTCCTTATTGCATCAGCTGACGACATATCATTATATAAACAAGGTGAGGGATGCTTCATACCCCTCACTTAGCCTTGTCTGTGCGTATTGTGTGTGTATGAGTAAAGAGAGGATTTGAGGGCTTTTTCTGGTCGATCTCTCACAATGTGGCTATGGAGTTAGTGGAACATAAAGGGGCTTCACAAGTTCGTACTCTGTCAAATTCGGCTCTCTCTTCCTATACACTCTGGATTGAATCGTGGTTTTTTTTTAACAAGAGCATTTTCTTGCCCGTTGGGCTCTGGTCACAATTAAATTTTGGGGTTTTTTACTGCACAATGAGCTAAACGGTTTATTTACACATGGTGTGTAGCATGCTACCGAACTGTGTGTTCTGCTGCATGAAAATATGATGTAAATAAAGGTGTTTCGTGCAGATATTTGGAGCTGGATGGTATTTGCAACATTATATGTGGGGATACATGGCCCGATTAGCTCTAGTTACATTTGGTATATGTTTACTATTAGGTTGATCGGCATACTCGTGGTGTCGCTTTTGTGACCCTGCGGCTATACTGTATACTACGGTTGGTTTAAAAGAAAAAAGGGTTTTTGAAAACACTTGTGGCTTCTTCCTGATACACCTGCACGCTGGTTGTATGGCAAAGCATACTGAAATTTGCAAGTTTTTTCATATAATGCATGGCATCTTAACCTTAACATCGGATAGTTTTATGATGAAGTTACTACACTTTTTTCGGTTTTTTTAAAAAGGGATTGGTACTCCATTCACTCTATGGTCATATTGACTTCTTCTTGCTTGACATACTTACCTGTGTTGATTGCCTAAGCCTAAATAGTAGATAGTTTTCTGTTGTATAACACAATATTTGTGGAGCCTTGTCTGACACTAAGGATAGGGCTATGTGATTTTACTAGGTTTTTTAAAGAAAAGAGAGGGTTGTAGAAGGTAAGGGTGATACCGCGCACTTGCCTGGTCTGGATGGGTTCCCAGACCAATTTTTTTGCATAGTGAAATTGCATTTTTTTATTGTAGGGCTGATGAAAGGTACAAAATAAACTTGGGGCTAAAATTAGAAATAAAACACTTGGACCAGAAGGGGTGGTGGCCTTCCAATCAAAATGATATGTATGTAAATATCTATTTAAGGACTTTAATAATCGGGTTATATAATAACCATATCTATAATTACTACCAAAATTTGCACGTGTCTTAACACTAGGTTGGTAACCTAACAGGACATAAAAGTGTCCTTTCAGGGTTTTGAAAAAAAACCTCCAAAACCATAGTAGATCCACTCATTTGTAAAATCCTTTCATGAGGTTATAGTTCAAGGCCTACTACACATGTTAAAAATAAGAAACTTGTAAAATTTCTCATCTTTTGGTCACACCAAGCCTCCAAAGTTGATGGACCAGTACATTTTCACTAAAACAATCATTTCTTACGTTTTGTTGCATAAAAATAAGATTAGGGATTTTTGTAGGACTTGAGATAAATTCCCTAGTTAACTTCAATGGGTTGGTGATTAGAACATATGATTGCTTCTCACTCACTTTTTTTTGTTTTGCCAAAAGAAATAGGTACAAAAAAGTTGAATTTGTACCATTCTGCAAACCTATCATCAAAGTTTCTATAGCCACGCTCAATACAAATAATATATGCATGTTTTCTTAGTTCCCTATTGTCCTTTTAGGTTCATAAGGAGCCATGGAGCATGTCAAAAGAATAATACATCTCTTACCAAGGGGAATCTTGGGGACAAAGATGAAGTGCTAAATACAACAAAAATGAAAAAACTGGGTTCAACATTATGAGTTGTAGAATCCCATAGAAACTATTCATTATCTAGCCAAATTTGATCCTTATGACTAGATATGGTTACTACCTACAAAATGCATGTAGTTGTCACAAGAAACTAACAATATTGAAAAAGCTATACTTGATATACTAGAATGTTTCGTTTTCTTCTACAATTGAAAAAATCAACCATCGTTGTCTACTATGCAAAATAGGGTTTTAGGTGCCCCAAAACTCAAGGAATATTAGCTTTATGTTACAATATGCGACATAGAAAATCAAAACTGCATTTGGATATCATGAAAGCCACCAAAAAAATCATAGAAGAGCTAAAATTGGCTAAAAAACAGGATTTGATAATTTTTGTGATTTGGTCATAACTTACAACTTTAACATTTATTTCTCCCTAGAAGCATCAGGACATGTTGAGGACTACTAAAGATAGTTCTCTAGCATTGTAGACCTCACAAACATGAATTCTAGAGTGGTATAGTTGCAAAAAGTTGAAAAAAGCCAAAAACAGGACCCGTTTTTTCACACAGTTTAGGTTGTGAAATGTTGTGCAAGGACAAGGTTAAAGATGGAATTGATATTCCAAAAAAATGTCGAGTTTTTTGCAGCTCATGAGACAACTTTCTAGACAGATAGCACCTCAAAATCTATTTTGAAACTCTTGACATAATTCAAGGAAAATGGTCACTTAACAGGACATAAAAGTGTCCCATTACCAACCTAGTGTTAAAGGAGTGATGCCATTTTTGACTGCAAGTATTAAAATGAATTTAAAAAGAACAAAAACACAACTTTTACTTGGCAGAATTGGAATTCGTGATTACTTTGGATGATGGTTTTAAGTTAAAAAGGTTGTAAGTTGGACACATATAACAATTGATATAGTCCATTGACACCTGCAAAACGCATTCAAGGCTACACTTATTCGTTCCGATTGGATTGATTTATTGGGTCAAAAAAAGAGGGGGGGGGGTGATAAGTATGGTATTCCCCGTGTATCTTCGGGCTATACAATGGAGTTTAACGCATAGTTTTTGAGTTAGGTGGTATTTTCGACTGTGTATGAGAAGATACCCGGACCGAGAGTAGAGGTATAGAGAGAGTATTTTGAGGGATCTTTTTATACCGTTTTTACTTGCAATAGCAAAAATAAAAAAAAGCTCATTCAGAAAGCTCCCTCGTGGAAAGATGTTTAGGAGGAAGATTTTTCTATCCCTCCCTCCCCTCCATCTCTGTCTCTCCATCCTCCCCCCTCCCCTCCTCTCTCTCTCTCTCTCTCATATATATATACACCTTTTTATATATTCCTCTCTCTATTGCCGCCCCCCTCTCTCTCTCTCTCTCTCTCTCTCTCTCTCTGTCTCTCTCTCTCATGTTCAAGTGAGTGCGAGAGAGAGAGAAAGAGAGAGGAGAGAGAGAATAGCAGGGAGGAATATGAGCAAGAGCGAGAGAGGGGGCGGGGATAGAGAGAAGAATAAATAAATAAATAAGTATATATATAATAATAATAATTAATTAAATAAATAAGTATATATAATAAATGAATAAATAAATAAGTGTATATATATATGTATATATGTATAGAGAGAGAGAGAGAGAGAGAGAGAGAGAGAGAGAGAGAGAGAGGGACACACACACACACACACACACACACACACACACACACACACACACACACACACACACACACCTAAGTACTTATACAACTAGTCTTTAACCTAGTACAAAAGCCGACTCTTTACCAGGTTTGGTTTAGGATTTCTTTAGCCCCACAACCCCTCAATACAAAATCCCCCCCATCCCCCCCCCCCCCCTTTTCTTGGGACTGGCCCCTTAAAATATCACTTTGATAACTTTTTAGCCTCTCAACGGTGCATGAAGTATGTCGTCACGATTTGGGGACACTACCCCAAAATAATGGTAACTGGCGGGCATTTCTGGTTACTGAGTTAAATGAGTGTGCATATCGAGTAGTTCACGCTTGTTGCTTACAATATCTACCTCACGACCTTAATGTCATGTGAGCTCTGTGCACCCGCACGTTGCATGATGATGTTTTTTCTCTCTTCTCTCCCGCTCAATCCCCCTATGGGGCCATGGCCGCTACCGTTTTTAGCCAAACACTTTGGAAACCAAGCAGAATTCAAAGATGCAGGTCTGCATCATCATGAAGCACTATATAAAGGTGAGGATGGCCCTAATCCCCTCACTTAGTCTCTTTGCGTGGTGTTTGTGTTGGAGTAAAGAGAGATTTGAGGGCTTTATCTGGAAGCTTGCCTACTCTCTATTCATGGAGCTTGTGGAGAAAGATGGTGCTTCTTAGGTCCGCATTCTGTAAAAGTATTCCTTTACTGGTTTTTTCCACCAGAGGTTCTGGTTTTTTCCACCAGATGTTCTGGTTTTATATGGTTTGCAGATAATTTTTCTAAACTAAAGTAAGAAAGATGGCGTGGCTTGAGATTTAGCAGCCATGAGCATTAAAATAAATTAGTCCATGAACTTACGTGCTTTCTTTGGTCTTTTTAGACTACATAGGTAAAATAAAAAAACAGTGGTCGACATACATTTTTTTGATTTGTTTTGACTTTGGGCATAAAAGTCACTTGGCTTGAGCACATAAATGAGGATTGCAAGGATTTTTGAAGGGCTTTTTCACATGACTTGTATTTAATGACTGCACGGGTGTAGGTATCTCTCCACCAATGCTTTGACGAGCATTCACTCTAAAAAAAACTGGGATTTGGCCATCTTTTTGATGTATAGGGATAACTGGCATTAGGTCGTACCCATGCACTTCACGGGTAAGCATGGAAAAAAGTATGAGGCTTAGGTTTTGGGCTCGTACTTCTACGTACTGACTCAGTATTTTGGGCTATTAGGTACGGCTTTAGCCGTTGATGCCATTAAAACGCAAGATACACCAGTGATGTATCTACACAGTGGCTGGGTATATTGGGATAATTGTAAAACAAGGGGGGCTGGGTCCGATGGCCCATCTATAATATTGGCAAAATATGATTTTTTCTTAAGTGGTTTACGGTACTATGGCAAAAACTTGCCGTGAAGGCGCTAGGGTTTTTTCTCTGCAATGTAAGCGGCCTCGCTGTCTCAAAAGGGAGTCTCTCCAGTCATGCCGATTCTGCTTATTGCTAGGATTTGGCGGCCCACCTCCCTCCTCTATATAAAGAGGTGAGGGCGCTTCTCTGCCCCTCACTTAGATTTGTTTGTTGTTCTGCTTAAAAAGAATTGCGTTTTGTTTTACACTGAAGTATGGAGCTCGCTACAATAGTCACTCAGGTTGGCCACTCTGCCCATGCATATTTCTTTGCAGGTTTTTTAAAAGGGGCATTTTCACTTTGTTAATATTGCTGTAGATAGTGTTTGATATTGTGGGTTTGCATGAGGTTTTTGCTACGAACTTGGTTATGGTCCTCCATGGACGGTGAGTATGTATGATAATGATATTATGGCATGGCTTTTTACCCTTCCACTGGGTCTCATGTGATGTTGTACTTCGTGGTTACTGAGAAAGGTAAAGGTGTTTCAGGTACCAATAGCTACCATTTATATTTGCTGTTTCCTAATGGCATGAGGTTTACATTGGCTTTTGAAAGCGGGCTTTTTTGTTGCCGCTCTACTGAGCTTGATTATACTCTATCGGCAATAACCAAGCCTACCTTGGTGGCTTAATGAGCATCAGAAAATGCTACGTGGGTTACTTAATACTGTTGCTTTTTTTAATTAAAATTTATAAACACCATCAAAGAGTTGACTGGAATGTTGCGTGGGTTACTTATTACTATCACCGTTTCACTTGAGATTTATTACTCCATCAAAGGCTTGATTGGCCTTGTATATTGGTGGACAATTATGGATACTTACATAGTTTGAAGGTGTTTACTGCACACTAACTATGATTGGGTAGTTACATACATGGGTGATGATGTCTTTTGTGTCCTATTGCTCACTACGTTTAAAAAAACAACACACAATGATCTTTAGGGTGTTGTACCCGGCTGCCGAGTATGGCTGCGCTTGACCTTCACTTTGGTAAGGTTAAGTTATACAGTTTTTGCATTCACTCGGCCAGATGTTGCTCCCGTTATTGCTTTGATTATTGTTTTAGTGTTAGCACTTAAAAAGAGACTTCATGGTTTGGAGAAAGGCCGTGCTTTTAGTAGTGCTCCTTGTTACTTGGATGGCTTAAGAGAAGTATATGGTAAAAGATGTACAAATTAAGTTTAAGGGATGTTTTGGAGTCCATTCACTATGATAGGTATCTAACCTAAAAGCAAGTCTTAACGAGCTTTATAATTTAAGAAAATTGTTTATAAAACTTTTTATTAAATTCATTTGGTGGAGCTTTCATAAACTAATAAAACTGTTGAAAATATATGAAAAAGAGGAAATTCTAACACTTGGATTAGAAAGGGTGATTGCCTTCTAAACAAAATGGTACGCTTTGCCTAGAAACTCTGGGATTCTTTTAAGAAAATGAGGGAAAAGATATATTGTTTTACTTTGGACTTATCTTGTAAAAGTTTTAATTTTTTTTTGTAAGATTGACATGGATAACAACTGGTATAGTCCATTAATACATGTAAAACACATCCAAGGCTAACTGAATTGTTGTTTTGATTGGATGGATGTAGGTAAGGACTCTATCTTATCTTGGAAGGTTTTTTTGACTTTGGCAAGCTGTACTACATTGGATTACACACTCACTTACTATTTGGGAAGTTCGTTTGTTATTTGTATACTCGAATGAGACCTCATTCTTACAAACATTGTACAAAAATAATTCTAAGACTTAGTTTATTTTGTACTTATCTTTTCGATTTTCTAAAGCCAAATGTCTTTTGAATGTCATATTATTTATGGTAACACACACACACACACACACACACACACACACACACACACACACACACACACACACACACACACACACACACACACACACACACACACACATTGTTTCTTGCCTTTATGTTTTCAGCATATTAGAAAAGCTATACTAACCCCTAAATGTTGTCATTTTGGCTATATATCTCCACTATAGAACCCTTAAAGGGTCATAATGGTTGCAAGACCCTAATAATGTGGTTATATTTTTTTTTTCTGGCCTCACCTACTTGCCGTGAGGTGCAGTGATGGATCTGCTCTACTCTGCCGGACCACATCAGAGGCGGCTACCCGTTTTTAATTCCCTAGGAGGAGCGTGCTCTACTTAGTGCTCTCTGCACGCTACATGCCATGAGTGATGGTGGTCTTCCTTCTTCTATTTAAAGAGGTGAGGGTGCATTCTGCCCTTCACTTAGCCTTGTGTTTGTTTTGCTTGCATAAAGAGATAGGACTGTGTGTTTGTTTATTCTCTGTTGCAGCAAACATGGAGCTTGCAACTCAATCTACACAGATTGGCCACTAAGCTTGTTATTAAGGTTTTCTTTTCTTTTTTTCTTGTCTTAGGATAATGTAAACAACCGGCTATGGTAACCATTGTTGCTCAAAGCTTGGTAAGGCCCAATGTATGGGTTGGCCATACCTAACAATACATTGGATGGTTTAATACACATGTGGCAAACTAATGATCCCGCTACTTCTTAAGTAATTGAGATGTGGCTTAAGCATTGTTGACCACTTGACTTAGCAAAACTCTGATTTTTGGCTACTCTGCGTTAACTGTTCATTTGGTTTAAAAATATTGAGGTATGTTGTAAATAACTGCTGCCGTTTGGCTTGGCAATGTAGGGCTCTGTTGTTAATGGCATGACATACTGATGGTTCATAAAAATATGTGGGATGGGGGGTATACCTTGCATGTTTACTGGTTTTTGGACTTGTTACCGATAGAGGTTGCATGTCGCACAAAATTACTAGCCAAATTGAGTAGTGGAGTTTTGGCCCGACTGCGTACTATTATTGGATTTTTTATACACAATGGTTGGGGTTTTTTTTGGGGATTGCCCCGACTGCATACTAACGCTGAACTTGTTCAAATTAAATCTTTTGGGATGGGGGGTATACCCCGGGTGTTTACTGGTTTTAAACTTGTTATTGGTAATGGTTACAGATCGCGTAAAATACTAGCTAATTCTATATTGGGGGTTTGGCCCGACAGCATACCAATGTTGGATTGTTCATAGTTGGTAGGGTTTTTTGGGGGTATACCCCGGCTGCATATTGATACTAGACTTGTTCGTTACTGGTTGTTTTGATAAGATGTTACAATACCTTTGCATTCACATGGTCGGGTATAGTCGAAAAATAAACCCGTAAAGGCGTATATTCCTTTTACTTCATGGTTTGACATTCGGTCTGGCTGGATACCGCAAGGGTTCTCTACCACTTGGTTTGCTAAGAGTTGTATAATTAAAGTAAGTGACAAACAAACGCGGGAAAGGACTGGTTTCCATGAACCCTAATGGGCATAAAACAATAAATAAACAAAATCAAGCTTGATATCCTTGAACTATAAATGGAATTTTTAAGGCTTCTTTTATGGCTTCATGTGGTGAGCTTCACAATATGGAAAAGTAAAAACTAAAAAAAAACTAATAAAGATGTTGATGGGGGAATAAGACACTTGGACTAGAAGGGGTTATGGCCTTTTAATCAGAATAATATCTATGCTAAAATATAAACTATGGGTTTTAAAGATTTTCTTTTTTGTACACATAAATACTGTGGACTAAGCTTGTAAGTTGAGAAAAAGTTGTAAGATTGACATGGATAACAATTGGTATAGTCCATTGATACCTGTAAAACACATCTAAGGCTAACGTATCTGCTGTCTTGTTTGGATGGATGCAGGTAAGGACTCTATCTTATCTTAGAAGGTTTTTTTGGCTTAAAGCAATTGTCCACACATGATTACACATATACCTATTGTAGGGGAAGTACTTCTAATATATGTATAATGCAATGAGGCTTCATTCTTATAAACATTGTACTTATCATTTTCCCTTTCTATGGAGCCAGCTGTCTTTTGAATGTAAAAGTTCAATTATGTCTTATTATTTATGTTAAAATAGCTACACACACACACACACACACACACACACACACACACACACACACACACACACACACACACACATGTTTACCTATACAGTAGTTTGATTATATATATAAAAACCAAAAAAAGCATGTATTTTGGTACACAAATCCCTTGTGGTAATACTTTTTGGAAAAGGAAGTAGTTGAAAAATGGGGGGTTAACCTTTCTCCTCCCAAACGAGTGAATGCATGTTATTGTGACGCGCTTTTTGTGCTAGCATTTTCAAATTAGCACATCTTGAAATAATTGGGCATCCAGTAAATTGTTTACAAATAATATCCAAATTTGTCGGAGGTTGTACATTTGGATTCCTTGTTTCAAGAGCTTTCTACTGATATACAATACATCATATATCTTGGCGATGTAGCTCATGTTATTGTACTAGTTAGCATATGTCAAAACTATGCTAGTTATCATTGTCCGGGACATCAAATTCAGTGACACGTTAACATGATTTTACCCAAACACATCATGGGAACCCACCCCTTTTGAGGTAGCTACTTTCATTACCTTAAACCTCACGCCCGCTGGCTCTGTCTGTCTCACTTAACTACATTGCAATGCATATGATAACCCCTATACGGGGTCTCTCTTTCTCTCAACTCCCTGTATGTAAGCAGGAGGGGCCATAGAGGCGGCTTGGGAAGCAATAGCTACTGAGTACTTGATCGTGGGCGTCTTCACCTTGAACTTGCCTGGAGGCGCTATATAAGGTGAGGGTGCTCTGGCCCCTCACTTAGTCTATGGGTTTATTTTCCTCTGCATGTGTTTTTCAAGAAAAGGTGTGAGGGATTTTTTGATACTAAGCAGCTATGGAAGTTGTTGAGCTACCATCTGAAGTTGGTACTCACCTTGATACCTTGATGAGATACATTAATGTTTATTCTACTAAAAACAAGCAGTCACCAACTAACGGTACCTGGTTTTTTTTCTTTGTTTTTTTTTTTTGCGACATATCTAGGCAATTAAAGATGGATTGAAATACATTGATGATCATACTAAGTACTGTTTGGTTTCTTGGCCAGTGTAGGGGAATTAGTTTCTACCTTTTTTAGCTTGTACAACACCTGTAAATCATTTTTTGATGAAGGTATTTGTTTAAACCATATAAATGGTGCTTACTGTGGTAATATTTGGAAACGAAAATGGGGGATCTTATATGAGATACTGTTGTATGACTAGCCTAGTGTCGGGGCTATTTGTCACTTTATTAGATATATGGAAATTTCTACATACTACTACGCAGTGGGAAAGGGGTTGGTTTCTTTTGAGCAAAAGGTTGGGTTTTTTCTGCTTGAACAACACGTGTAACTCTTTTTAGATGGTATGATAACCAATGCACAACCAATATAATGGTGCTTTAATGTGGCAGTACTCGGGCAGTGAAAAATGGGGGACCATATACTTGATACTGTCTTCTTTTTTGGCCTAGAGTTGGGGCTGTTAAGACTTTGTATCAGATACATGGTAATTTTTGCATACTACTAGGTAGTGCAAAGGGGCTTGATTTATTTTGAGCAAAAGGTTGGGGTTGTTTTTTTTCCAGCTTGAACAACACCTGTAACTCATTTCAGATGATATGGTAACCAATGCACAACCAGTATAGTGGGGCTTTAAATGTGGCAGTACTCAGACAATGAAAAATGGGGGATCTTCTACTTGTTACTTTCATTCTTCTAGCTTGAAGTCGGGCCTATTGAGAATTTGTATCAGATACATGGAATTTTTTGCATACTACTATGTAGTGTAAAGGGGTTTTTCTCCCTTAGGCCACGTTTGGGTTTGCTATACTTATAAAGGATCCTGCGTAGTAAGTTATATTGCATAAAGTTGATAGTACTGGTAACATATATGGGTTTTTTCTCCTTACTAATCTTCTTAACTTGGGCTACACTTACAAAGGATCGCGCATAGTAAGTTATATCGCATGAAGTTGACAATACTAGTAACATATATGGATTTTTTCTCCTAACTAATCTTTTTAACTTGGATTCTTTTAGTGGGGTTTTTTTTCATAAAAACTCTAGTAGGATGACAGTCATACATGAATATGAGATTGTTAAGTCGGCTTGACAAAAGTGATGAGAAACACTTTATGGCTTCATGGTAATTAGTTATGCTAGTGAAATCGGAGCCTAATAAAATTGACAAAGATGTTTTGTTATTGGTACATATCTCAAGCTGATAATTAGGTTACTTTATGCTTTTTGATACTTGAGAATTTGAGCCTAAAACAAATTGGCGTAACAATTTTCTAAAACAAACTAACCTATGGGTTAAAATAAGACACTTTGGATCAAAAGGGGTAATGCCCTTTTGATCAAAATGACATATATGTTAAAGGTCTTTTTAAACATTGGGATATAAAGGAAACATACAATTACTAATTTTTTTTTAATGAAAAGAACTAAAAGACATGAACATTTTTTGACAGTGGTTTTAAGTTAAAAAGGGTTGTAAGTTGGACATGGATAATAATTGATATAGTCCATTGACACCTGTAATACACATCCAAGTCTAACGAATCTGTTGTCTTGTTTGGATAAATGCAGGTGAGGACTCTATCCTTTCTTGGATTTTTTTTTTTTTGGTTTAAAGCTATTGTCAGTCAAGATAATATACTTGCTCTTACCACTTGGGAAGTAATTCTTTATTGGATCAGTATCATTGTATACTAGAATGAGGCTTCATTCTCATATGCCACGTACAAAGATAATTCGAGGACTGCGTTATTTTTGTACTAATTTTTTCCTTTTCTCTAAAGCTATCTGTCTTTTGAATGTAAAAGTTCAATTATGTCTTATCATATAAGTTAAAAAAGCTACACACACAGATACATATCTATATGTATATATAGATATATATGTGTGTGTTACACACACACACACACACACACACACACACACATAGATATATATGTGTGTGTGTGTGTGTGTGTGTGTGTGAGAGAGAGAGAGAGAGAGAGAGAGAGAGAGAGAGAGAGAGAAGGGAGAGAGCTCTCTCCACAAGGGAGATTTTTGTGATTTTTGCTACTGCAAGTAAAAATCAAGAAAAAAGCTCCCTGAGAAAGCTCCTCGATTCCCATCCTTCCGATCCGATAGGCTCTAGTTACATTTGGTATATGCTTACTGTGGGATTGTTAGCATATTGGCTGTGCCGCATTTGAACCTGCATCACATTTTTACTGTTGACTGGGTGTGGTGCTACATACTATGTTTCGGGTTGTACTGCATACTATGGTTGAGGTTTTGAAAGCACCTGGGCTTTTGGTCTTGAAACACTTGGAGGCAGGTGTTGTGGTTGAACGGATTGAAATAAGTAGGTTTTTTACATGTTATGCATGGCATCATAATATTTGTTGGTTTTTTGATACAGTTCCTGCGTTTTTTTTAAAGCTTTTTCAAAAAAATGATGAAAAGGATTGGTACCTCGCTCACAATTTAGTATGTTGACTTCTTTTGGCTTGATATGGTTTGCAATGT
Source organism: Adiantum capillus-veneris (assembly GCF_014529385.1). NCBI lineage: Eukaryota > Viridiplantae > Streptophyta > Polypodiopsida > Polypodiales > Pteridaceae > Adiantum > Adiantum capillus-veneris. The sequence continues at coordinate 94,005,564 of NC_140932.1, forward strand.
AGATGCCTAAGCCAAACACGAGACAATTTTATGTTGTGTAACACAGTGTTTTTGGGAGTCTTGTCGGATATAGAGGATAGGGCTACTGAGTTTTGTTGGGTTTTCTTAAAAAAGGAGAGAAGGATGGAGGCGATAAGAGTGATCGTGCATGCACTTGCTTGGTCTGGATGAGTTCCTAAACTAATTCTGATGCATTATGAAAGTACATGACCACCTTGCTATGTAATATATAGTATTGTAGGGTTGAGGAAAAGGTGCAAAATGCTTTGGGGCTGAAATTGGGAGTAAAACACTTGGATCGAAAGGGGTGGTGGCCTTCCAGTCAAAATGATGTGTATGTAAATATCTATTTTAAGGATTTTAAAAAAAAGTCGGGCTATATAATAACCATACCTATATTTACTACCAAAATTCACTGGTATCTTAAAGGAGTGATGACCTTTGTTTTACAAGCATTAAAATGAACTTAAAAAGGACAAAACCACACCTTTTCCTTGACAAAACAAGAATTCATGAATACTTTGGAGGATGGTTTTAAGTTAAAATGGTTGTAAGTTGGACATGGATAACAACTGATATAGTCCGTTGACACTTGTAAAATGCATTCAAGGCTAACTTAGTTGTTGTCTTGTTTGAATGGATGCAGGTGAGGACTCTATCCTTTCTTGAAATTTTTTTGGCTTAGCTATTGTCCGCCCTTGATGTACCAGAATCTTACCACTTTATGGAACAAACAACACAGATCAACCTTTGTGCTTATACACTATAATGAGACCTCATTCTTATAGCTATGCACAAGAATAGTTCTAATTTGTTTTTGTGCTACCCCTGGTCACTTGTCTAAATCCAGCTGTCTTTTGAACTTTTATGTTCATCTATTAAAATAAAATAGCTAGAGAGAGAGAGAGAGAGAGAGAGAGAGAGAGAGAGAGAGAGAGAGAGAGAGAGAGAGAGAGAGAGAGAGAGAGAGAGAGAGTCTCAACATAGATACATTGACCTTCTATTGAAGAAGGTTTTGAATTTGGACCTTGTACTCTCTGTCTTGGGGTAAGTTTTATCATATTTTGGTAGTCACGTCTGTGAACACACTTCCGACTATCATGACACCTTTTCCCTCACTAGGAGGTCCTTTTTCTTGATGTACAAGCAAATCCAAAATTTTAGGCCGCCTTATCTTTGTACTTCCGTAGTAAGAAATGTCAGTGCTTGTGCTTCTTCTTCTCCTTCAAGCTTTGTGTGTGCAATCTTGATTCCAAAAGAGAATATGAGAGTAGGCTTCGTACCTCTTGAACCCTTGGCCTCACTTTCTTAGGTTGAGGTGATCTTTGATCAATGCTTGTAGGGAGACATATACTTCAGAAGAGTCTTGAAAAGTTAGGTTGATTTAGACCTTCGTTTCTAGTATAAGAAGCACTAAATATGTAATTTTATCTTTTTGTGCAAAATTTTGGATAGTGAAAAATTCTACAAAGCAGATTCTGTAGTATGCTTTAGGTTGTGCTTTGTAGCATATGTTGATTTTGTGCAATTTCTTATGTATGCAAACAACTTTTTCATCAAGTGCAATCATTGGCCATGGTTGACAACTATGTTGTATTTGCTGCATGTTACTTGTTGAGGACAAATTGGATAGGAACACCAACAATGTGGCCATAGAACATATGTTGATTGCAGAAGATGTGTGGAAGATAGCGCAAGGGCCTCGATGTTTGTTTCCTTTGTATGGATACATGGTATGTTTAGGATGTTACATGCTCTAACAACTATATTAGACTTGTTTGGCTATCATTGAAAAAGCTCATTGAGATGTTAAATATATACAAGATCATGCCTTGATTGTGATGTGTCAAATGCTCTATTATTACTCCATATATTTTCTCAACAAAAATAGAAAAATAACTTTGAGATACTCTAGCCTATTTCTGTGCAGTTTGTATGAAGACATAAATTTTACACATCTTTGTGTATAATCTTGAACATGAGTGTGTGGATGTGTGCTTATAAGAGCTAAATCTCTCTACCTCTCTATCTACGAAAATGTTATTAGAGCTTGGGTGTAGCTAAAGGGCTATAAGTTTCAAGCAAAAGCTATCATGAACAAGGATATATTAGATGCAGCTAAACTTGGTTCAAAAGGTGGTAGGTGGAAAGGGGTAGAGTTTCATGAAAAACTCTTAGCCCTGACATGGACTAGCCTAAGTCTGGGGGGCATCTTAGGGGAACTGGTAAGGAAGTGCAAAAGAGCAGCTGGGGTATTGGAGTGGGGGGAAGAAATCAGGGCACTTCAAGAACTCGATCTTGCATTGGTCCCCCTAAATCTCTAAAGTTTTAGGACCACCACAAAGCCCCTATTGGATAGAAACTGCCAGGATAGTGAATAATAAGGGTCTGAATCAGCTTGTTCACTTCTGGGATGGTAACAATAAGAGCTGGAAAACCATTGACTTTCTGGCAACCTAGTATCAACTAAATGTCTATGAGATAGAGTGATAAAAGAGCTTGGCAATGTTGTAATGTCAATCTGTGAATCTGGGATTGATTAGAAGTCCTGGAGATGGCTCGGAAGTAGTCTTTTCTGGAAACCCCATTCTAAAGGCATATATCATGCATTAATACACGAAATAATTGTTCTAGTTCCCTTAACAAAATATGGAAGAGACAATGGTCGGAAGAACGATGGGAGGAAGTCATGGAGAACATCTGAAAGCCAAAGTGGCTGCAATTTATGAAGATATTTTTGTGGAAGGTGATTTGGGTTGCTCTATTGATGGGCATAAAGATCCAAGAAAGAGGAATTGGGCCCGATTGATGCTTGGGGTGCATGATAGCTAGTGAAGATCTGGCCCACCTATTCATGGAATGCTAGGCAATCAGAGGCACGGCATGAAAAATCTGCAAGTGGGTCCAAAGGACATGGCAGATCAGGTTGTTCAAGACTGATCTATGTCTTGGTGGCAAGAAGATGGAAAGTCGTGCTCTTCTTATCTGCAATCAAATGGTCAGGTACTTCTTCTTTCACCATATATGACAGGTGAGAAACCCTCATGTGTTTGAAGAAGATCTTGTTGTGGCAAGCTTCTCAGAGATTATACAAGAAAGCGGAGTGATGATCTATACGCTCCAAAGCAAGCAACACTGGTCTAGGGCTACACATGCATTGTTGTCAACTTGCGATAAGTAAAAGCCTAGAACTATAGTTCACCTAACTTGTAAAGCCGGTATGATTAGCCTCGGTAAGAAGCAGTAGAAATCAAATTTGTAATCTTCAGCACCTCAAGGCTCACGACCTAAGCTTGACGTTATTTTGTAAATTTTAGTGCTTAATATAATTCACTTACAAATTGTGAGTTTTACAGAAAAAAAAGTTGCAAGCAAAAGCAATCACTCAAATCGAGACATGCTAACCATGTTTCGCTCTTTGTTGTTGGTATCGAATGGGGACAATATGTCAATTGGGTGCTCATGTGTGTCGGATGAGGCCTGGTGCGACAGGCCATGGATGGCTCAGGGATAGGTGTTAGAAGCCAAGGCGAGCGTGAACACCTGGCACGAGAAGGGCCGCCACACACAGCGGAGTAAAAATCACCATGAGTAAAAATCACCATGTAGGAAAAAGCCGGAGTCGCTTGGCTCAGAGATCTTGGAGCACTTCGTGGGGCCATGTGCGTTCTATTTCTCTGTGTGTGTGTGTGTGTGTGCGCGCGCTGTTTGCCCGTTTCCATGTATGCAACGTGCAAGTCGTGAGAGAGGCGACAAGAGGGATCAGAGAGAACTTCGGATGTGGCGAAAGGTTTTCTTTTGCACAGTGGAAATGGACTCTTGCATTAACAGGATGTTTAATAAAGTAGTGCATTTAGGGACCTGTGTGCGACAACGAGAGCAACAACAGAGCAAAAAACCCACGCAGTGCAATGCATGCACAAGACGGAGGGATGTAGATGGACATGACACCTACATGGGAATGCACTACAGTTCCTCTCTCTCTCTCTCTCTCTCTCTCTCTCTCTCAGGTAGGACCCAGGTAGGCAAGCAAAAGCAATGGTTGAAATTGAGACATGTTAACCAATCTTTCTCGTTGTGTGTCTCCCCCTTCCCGACTCTCAATGTTGTAGCATGCAAGCTGTGGCTTTAATTGCAGCTCTGGCACTTTGAAGGACATCAGGGCGGCCTCAACTGACTGTCAACATCAAGACTCCACTGAAGAAGACCTCTCTCTCTCTCTCTCTCTATGGTAAGATACCTGAAGTTCCTGAACAGGGCTGGCGGCGCCAGTGTCCGGGAAAAATGTGTCTCAACTTAATATCGTGCCAAACTTTAATTTCACAAATGCCAGTTGAGGGAGAGGGGAAAAAGGAGAAATTTCGCCCCAAAATAGAGAAAAAGTAAGGTTTCCTCTCTCTCTCTCTCTCTCTCTCTCTCTCTCTCTCTCTCTCTCTCTCTCTCTCTCTCTCTCTCTCTCTCTCTACCATTTCCAAAAAACTTCACAAATCTACTAATTTTTTTAAATGTTTTTAGCAGATTTGTGATGTTTTTTTAATGGTTCTACACGTTTTTTTTGTGGCTTTAGACATTTTATTAAAAAAATTTACAAATGTCATTGAACAATTTCAAATAGAGAGATTCAAAGAGAGATAGAGAGGTTGATATAGAAATAAATTGAGTTATAGAGAGAGAGAGAGAGAGAGAGAGAGAGACTCTTGTGATTGATAGAGAAAGAGATTGAGATAGATAGAGAGGGGGAGAGCGATTGATATATAGAGAGGTAGGATAGAGATATATATATATAAAGAGAGCGACATTGAGAGGGAGATAAGAGGTAGATATAATAAAATGGTATCATGATTCCAACCCCCCCTTGCCACGTGGTGCTTTTCCCTACCTCTGGTAGCTTTTAGGCGAGTGTGCCCCGTGCGAGGTGAGACAAGAGACAATCAAAGGCAGGAACATAGAGCAAAATGGGTGCAAGAGAGCCTACAAAAGGCAAGCAAGAGGAAGCTTAGAAGAAAAATGCACAAGGTGTGAAGGATCCAACACGCTCTGCTGCTGCCGTTGGCGATGATGTGTAGGGTGTTCAACAAAGCACTACTGTGTTCGTCTTTTGGGCTTATGTCGTAGCGTTCATCATCTTGCTCACCTTCTCTATGATCCTCATCTCGAGCATCGTCCCGTTAGAGAGAGAGAGAGAGAGAGAGAGAGAGAGAGAGAGAGAGAGAGAGAGAGAGAGAGAGAGAGAGAGAGAGAAGCGGTAAAGTTTGGGATTGAGGAGGCTTTTGCACTGTGAAAATCACAGTGTTCAGAGCAAAGGAGGTCATGCGAAAGAGCCCAAGGCCCAAGGCCCATGTGGTGGTGCAGATCGTCCTTCTGAGGGCTACATTCTAGTGACACCCAGCATGGGCTCTGCCTTGGTCATGAGCTAACCCTAGAGGGGCCGCCAACTTTGTATTCTAGAGCAAGTTTGTAGGCGCTGCCAGGCTAGCGGTCCCAAGCACTCTCTCTAAGCACCAAGGGTTTTGTGAATATAAATGATCACAGTGTTCAGAGCAAAGGAGGTCATGCGGAGGAGCCCAAGGCCCAAGGCCCATGTGGTGGTGTAGATCGTCCTTTTGAGGCTACTTTCCAGTGCCACCTAGCGTGGGCTCTGCCTCGGCCATGAGGTAACCCTAGAGGGCCCTTTGTATTCTAAAGCAGGTTTGTAGGTGCCACCGGGCTAGTGGTCCCAAGCACTCTCTCTAAGCACCAAGGATTTTGTGAATATAAAAGAGAGCCAAGAAAGGAGCAATATCCGCTACACAAGCAAACATGGATAGAGAGGTGATATCCGCTGCAGAATGGTTTCATGAACACAACTACACAAGCAAACATGGATAGAGAGGTGATATCCGCTGCAGAATGGTTTCATGAACACAAAGGAGTGCCAAGAAAGTAGCAACGTCTGCTACACAAGCAAACATGGAGGGGCCTGTGACGCTCTTGCACCAGAGCTGATCGTGGTGTTTAGAGTAGAGAAGGTCACGTGCCAGAGCCCAAGCCCAATGCCCATGTGGTGTTGCACATCGCCCTTTTGAGGGTTGTTTTAATCCAATGACACCCAACATGGGTTCTATCTCGGCCCACGAGCTAATCCTAGAGGTGCTGATAGTTGAGTATTCTAGAGTAGGTATGCATGTGCCAGGTGGTGGCTCTCTCTAAGCACCAATGGTTTTGTGGACACAAAGTAGCACCCCGAAAGCAACAATATCCACTACACAAGCAAACTTGAAAGAGGGTAGAACGGCTCCTCTCTCTCTCTCTCTCTCTCTCTCTCTCTCTCTCTCTCTCTCCTGGGGGAGGTATTACGCCCCCCCATCGAACGCGTGTCAGTAACTCCTTTCTCCGGCACCTTTGGGTAGTGTTCTCTAAGCGGACATGAGACATTGAGGAGAGATCAAAATATAATTTTGATAGCCAGCTTGACACTACGAAGTCCCTTTTCAACGTTACACTTGCGATGAATGATGCTTGCAGCATTGAGAGAGAAAGAGAGCTATCCACGTTCTTGCTCGCAACACCGAGAGAGAGAGAGAGAGAGAGAGAGAGAGAGAGAGAGAGAGAGAGAGAGAGAGAGAGAAGAGATCTTTCTTTTGTGAGCTCACTTAAAACTATGCTTTGCTAAGAGGAAGGAGTTTTTCCAAGGTAGTAGGATTCATGCTGATATTCATGATAATAGGTTAAATGAAACAATCAACTCTCTCTCTCTCTCTCTCTCTCTCTCTCTCTCTCTCAATGTAGGGCTTATGTAGATATTGTTGGCATGCCTAAGCACCGGCGAAGGTCTTACAGTTGTATTGGTGGTAAGAGAGAACGAGACTTGCCACAAACAAAAGAGGAAGGAGAGAGAGAGAGAGAGAGAGAGTAGTTTTCTTGATCTTCTTTTGTGAAATTTGTCAAGAGTGAGGAGCTTGAGGGTAAGAGGGCCATGCCGCCGCTGAAGGCGGCGCCATTTTACTAGTAACAAGTGAAAGGGTCACGATAGCTTTCAGAAACAATAAGAAAGTGATAAAATTGTTAGGTTGAATTAAACTGGTATCAATGTTTGAGAAAGGATTGCCTCAGCTTAGTCTTGAGTCGATTGAAAATCGAGACTAGCTACCTGCAAACAATGGTAAATGAAAGAAAAATCGATGAAATCTCTGAGAAAGTCGTCCAAAAATTTTGCAAATCTCAAAATTTTTGCTAGTATTTCCGATTTTCTTCTTTATGAGGAGGAAACTCAACCAACAGCAGCCGCTTGATAAAAGAGTCTTTCTCGAACGTTAACATTGACTGAAATCAAGCTATAGAATGCAAGAAATGTAAAACCTTCTGAAGTTGTGGTGAAATAAAAAGAACTAATTAATATATGTGTGTGTATAAAATTTATTAGAATTATGCAAGGTGAAGCTTCAGTTTAGCATTCTAAAACAATAGAATGCAAAAAGAACATCACGATGTGAAATGAAAGGTAAGTTTCTCTCATGGAGTGACAACAATGAAAGTCTCCCTAACCGAACACAACACTAAGGGTTTCTTTTAGAAAGCCAAAAAGTAATGTTCGATACAATACTCAATGCCCTTTTTGAAGAGAGAGGTACACAAATCTCAACATGCTCTCACAAAGGCCTAAAAGAAATCATAATAAAAAAGTTTATAATCATTAGCTTGTTATGTGATACTAATCCGCAAGCTTTATCCGATGGTCAAGAGATGCACTCAAAATCCAACCCTTTACTAAGAATTATTTATGTAGTCCAAAAACCAAAACACCAAACAACCAACTCCTGGAATGAATGACCTCGTAATGATGCCGGTTGCATGGGCGGTCGTGAGGGGAACGGCGACGGGGTTTGGGTTGGCTGTGCTGACGCAATATCGAGGTGAGGCCTGCAGCGTGCTGCGTAGAGAGAGAGAGAGAGAGAGAGAGAGAGAGAGAGAGAGTCCGCACTTTCCGCCTCCCAATATTTTATCACACATTTCCAAAATGTCCTTCAAATTTTCCAAAAGTCCCAAAATACCCCTGGCCACTTGTACCCTGGTCATGAGATAAAAAAGTTTGTAGCTTTTCATAAGATGCTAGGCTTTCGAGATGAATCGCTTCATTATTTTTTAGACGTAATCGCTTTTTTTTTGTGAGGCAATTTGGGACAAATTACATGCTAATCACTCAAACACGGATCTCAATTGTCGAGAGAGAGAGAGAGAGAGAGAGAGAGAGAGAGAGAGAGAGAGAGAGAGAGAGAGAGAGAGAGAACCGGTGGCCTGGAGGAGGGGTGCACATAGGCAAGTCCTCAGTGTACACAACGTTCATTCTTTGGGTCCCGACTGATCCCCGCACATTGAGAGAGAGAGAGAGAGAGAGAGAGAGAGAGAGAGTTGGTTTGTCAGACGTAAGCCACTCCAACGCCCATAAGGATAGCACACATGTTGAGAATGTCGTGCACGACATGGTTGCGCAGATTGCTAGGAGCGGTGTGTGTCGGGTAGGGCCTGTCAGAGCAGCGCGACACTTTGGCCAAGCACTTGGCTGTGCATTCGCGATCGAACACGTGGTACACCTCCATCCAAAAGGTATGAGTGATATATGGCCGTGAAACATTCGACTTGCACATCCCGCCAATCCACCAACACCACTTGGTTTTGCAGGCAGTTGGCATGGCATTTGATGAGCCGCAATTGAGCAGGAGGATCCAAGTATCCGCCTCCACGACATTAGGAAAGAAATGGAATCATTTTTGGGCCTTTTAGCTCTAGTGAGAGAATGCTCCTTAGCCAATAAGAAAAAGGCTAACATTACGTTGAAAAGCTTTTTGTCTCATTTTTGAAAATATCCATGAAAAACATATTGGCGAAATTATCATTGTCATGAGAAAAGTGAGGCGCTTGATAGTGACATGTTGCACAAGCGCCGAGCGCCTTTTTATGACCAAATGTTGCTATCTCGCACAAGCATCAATCACCTTTTTATGAGATACTCACAATTCAAATTCGAACGGATTGTACTTGATAGCGATTGATAGGTACTATTTAAGATTGTGAAGGGGTCAGAACCAAGCGAATAAAGGCCCATGAGGGGTCTTGAGGGCCTCTACTCGCTTGGTTATGACCTCATGAGGCCCTAGGCTTAAAACGGTTGTATCTTGAGTTAGAGACGTTGGATTTCAGTGTTTAAAGTGCTATCCGAAGGTTTTTGGACGTTTCGAATGCATCCGTGGTGTTCTTTTTGTATTTTGAAAACATCTCTTATGTGTTGTCTCTCATCGCACATCACATCACTCATTAAGATTCACGGACATGGATTTTCGTGCACACTTAAGTTGGGCTCTCGAAAAGCATTTTGTACAAGCATGCATTTAAGTGATCGAGCAAACTTTTACATATGTACTATGAGAAATAGAATTCCAAAAAACTCCTTTTGTATTTTTTAGGATTACCTCTCTCTATGCTGAGTTGGCGTTTCTTATAGGATCCAAAATTGAGTCCAACTTTCTCCTAATGATTCCCATCGATGGCACTCCCCCTCCGCTTTCAGTTCCGCCAAATCGTTGCTTTCAACCAAGCGCTTGCGACGGCGATATGGCCGCTTGAGGAGCTCCACTAGCAGCCTACCATCGTGAGCTGCACGACCATTGGATGCTGTCAATGTTTCTGGATCTACACTAAGGACATTGGCTTTGTCAATGTCCATGGATCCGGCTGAAGATGGATTGGTTTTGTAGCATAGAATTGGAGAGGCAAAAACAAATATACACGTTTTGATGTAGTGAATTCTTTGCAACCTTCCAGCCTTCATTCTCTTGCGGGGAGAGAGAGAGAGAGAGAGAGAGAGAGAGAGAGAGAGAGAGCACGCAACAAGAGAGATAGATGACATGGAGCTGCAAGGGCAAGGAAATGGGGCTCCACCCCAAACGCATAGTCTCACCTTGCTAGAGTGGCTACACCCGAAGTCAAATAAAGGAAAGACAAGGTTCAACAATGCATAAAAATGAAACAAAACAAAACAAAATGTTATATCCATGCCTCCAAAAGGCCATTATGATCTATGAGACCAAAAGGGGGGAGAGAGAGAGAGAGAGGGGGGGGGGGGGGGGGGGAGGGGGGGCTTTAGGGTAAGAGAGGCCATGCCGCCGTCGAAGGCGGCGCTGTTTTACTAGTGTGTCTAGAAAGGGCCGAAGAAGACACTCCAAAAAACAAAGACTCTCCACAAAAGAGCATGTTTGGAGAGCCTACTTGAGCTCTTCTAAACAAATCTACAATAAGCATCGCATTTGGGGGCGCATAAACAATACATGATGCACACATATTTATGTGCTACACACACACACACACACACATCTCCACTTTACAAGTAGAACTAACTCAATAGATAAATAAGAGAGAGAGAGAGAGAGAGAGAGAGAGAGATACCAAGAGTCCTCAGGATTGATTTAATAAGAAAGTGGGTTGGTTGAAAGGCCACATATGCATTGATTTCATTGCCTGGAGTATGACAAGGCAAGCGCCACTCCTTGCTTACCACCATTCTGTGCATGGATGGTAGCCACAAGACATCTCCAAAGTCATAAGCTTTTCCGACTTCAAGAATCCTCTCCTCCAAGGCATCATCCGAGCTTATCTCTTTTTCAATTGCTCTCTTAAATTGAGGTTCCACTGCTAATGTTACCTAGGAAATTGAAGAAAAGGTGGCCTACATCAATTCGTTGTGTCAGAGTTGATACAAAGCATTCAAACACCTTAATTTTTTATTGCTTTTCCTTATTTTGACATGGTCTAAAGCCAACTAGAAAAACTGACATAAAACATCACCACCAGTAGCTTCCCAAGGTGCCACCATGCATGTGCTGCTGCCACCAGCACACATCATGGCAAGAAAAAGTCACTATATAAAGCAGAGGTAGAATAAGACGACCGCCATCACCAACCAAAACTATATACACCATGCACCACACGAAGAACGTCACAAGGCAGGTCCGCCAGAGCAAGAACGAACAGATCCACATGCCAAAGAGGGGGGCCAAGTCCCATCACCATACAAGCCATTGCCACCACCTCAACTGTTGTCAACTTGCAGCAGTCCAAGTAACACTGAGATATTTGAATTCCTCTTGTAGCAGAGGTTGGAGGAAGACCACTCCCGCTGCCAAAAATCAGAGGGAAAAGGAGAGGGCAGGACAAATCAAGGGGATATACGCCTGAGGACCTCCCAACAGGGACACACCCCCATAGCTCATTCCACACAGGACTGAAGCCCGCCCTTGCACACTGTGCCATAGATTGCAGAGACCCGCCCCTTGCCGCAACGAAAGGCTTGGGGTCCCCCTGGTGTGTTTTGCTTGCAGGCTAAGCGAAACCCTAACAACCCATAGGGCCTTGCTCTGATCGCTCACTTGCATGGGTCTTTTCATTTCCTAAACTCACTTGCATGGGTCTTTTCATTTCCTAAACTCACCCTTCACTTGCGTACTTAAGATGTTTTGAAAGGATTTTTATTTTTCAAGTTCGGGGAGACTTAATGGGTCATTATCTTGGATTTTCAAATTTTTTGTTTGCATTAGACAAGGTAAGCTACATTAGGTGTTTGTACCCCTATAACCCCCCAAAAAAACACACACACACACACACACACCCCTCTTTTCTTTTCTTTCCAAGGAGAATACTGTGATAATATCATTGCTTGCACCATGTCGCCATCTAGATTTTCTACTAGCTAACTTCTCATCAAAGGCTAAGAGACAACATTTTCTGGTTGCACCTTGTCTATACGTAGGTGTATCATGCGCGCTCGACATGAAGGTGTACTATTTCTACTAAATCAATAGATTGACATTTACAACAGGTGATTTTAAACCCATTTTTTTAAAGAGTTGTTAGTTGTGAAGAAAGAGGGGTGTTTTATTCAAAATTGAAAATGTATAGATAGGGTTTTATTAATCCTTGATCGCCTCTTGAGAAACATTTTAGCCAATGTGGAACAAAAAAATTTGGGTATGTGACACGTGTAGGTTACGGATAATTACCAGCACTCTAGCTGCAACTCTCATGCTCCTAAGTTCAACCTTCTATCTATCTAGGACGAACTTGGTGCTACCGTGCTAACTTCTAAGTATAGACACCACACTAAATTTGGTGTGAACTCAACGTGAACATGGTGTGAATTAGGTGTGAATTGGCGAGGGTCTGCACATCACATCAAATTTGGTGTGAATTCAATGTGAACTAGATGTAAATTTGTCCGCGACGTCGTGATCTATAAACTTACCACTGCACATACACCTTTCAATAAGTGCACGTAAGCCTAGTGGTTAGAGTCAATTTTATGGTTCAAAATCTGAGAAAGTGAAAATCTTTTGTATTCCATAAATAATCCAATGGTCGCAATCAATAGGTGATCGTGAGCAATTGAACCCCCCCCCCCCCCCCCCCCCAAACAAAACTTCCCGAGGCGGGAATCACACGCCACACAGTAGATCTCTCGACTCCCACCCCGTTTTATAGACGAGGGATTGCCATGGTGAGAATATTAATTGGGGAAAGGACTCTCTCTCTCTCTCTCTCTCTCTCTCTCTCACACACACACACAGACACACACACACACACACAGAGTCAGTCTATAGAGAAGATACCTGGGACATAACGCCAAGCAAGCCGAGAGAGACCTTGGCAGCCTGGAAGAGGAGCTGCTGATCCGGCTGGCCACCCTCCAGCTTCACCACCCGCGCAAAGCCCTGCTTCGCAGACGCCGGCACAACCAGGCGCATGGACTGCACGTACTCGTGCACAGCGGGCCCCTTTCCCACCAGCGAGCTGCCGTGGGAGCCCGTGCTCAGCAAGCCTCCCACTGTCATGGCGTCCAAGTAGGGGCTGTGCGTCAGCGCCAGCCCCGCTCTTGCCAGCGTGTCAATCAGCTGCCGCACCTGCACACCACTGTCGACTGTCACCCGTAGTGCATTCTGGTCCACGTCAATCCGCCTGTTCAGATTCTGCGTGCTGATGATCAAGCCCTCGTTCCCGCGCGGGCATGCCCAACGCGGCCTGCTATGCCCGGTCGCAGTCACCACCTTTATCGACTGTCCTCGTTGAGCCGCCCGGGCCACCGCTTCGATCACCTCTTGCTCGGTCGTGGGAAACACCGCCATTGCTGCGCGGCACTGGCCCCGCTCCGGCCAGGCCCCGTAGGCATTCTGCACTGTGCAGGCGGCCGCCCCCATACAGGTAACTGTTGGGTAGTGGAGGTTTCCACCAGCGCTGCTCGTACTTACTCTGGTGGCGCGCCGGGCAGGCGCTCCAGTACTGCAGCTACGATTTGTGCTGACAGTAGCCGTTCCCGCCTTGCTGCCGCCTGTGGTGGTTCCTGACGTGGCGTGAAAGCAGGTACTTGAGGTAGTCTGTACCAGGAAAATTAGGAAAACTAGGCCGCAGAAGGCTCTGCAACGGTTGCAAGAGGCCATTCATACGCCCAGTAGTTTGTGAGAGAGAGAGAGAGAGAGAGAGAGAGAGAGAGAGAGAGAGAGAGAGAATTTCCAAAGCTTTCAGTTTCTTATATCTTTGAAGCTTTTTGTGGATTTGTCTTATCTTCTTGTAGAAGCATCTCTGAGTAGCCTTAGTAGCCTACATGCATGCTTTAGCTGGCGAGAAAAATTGCAGGAGGACATCTTTCTAAATTTGATGAATTTACTTTTAATAAGGAAAATTTCTCTTTCCAAAGCTTTCAGTTTCTTATATCTTTGAAGGTTGATGTCTTTGTGAATTTGTCTTACCTTCTTGTTGTATTTGAGAAGCGTCTCTGAGTAGCCTTAGTAGCCTACATGCATGCTTTTGCTGGCGAGAAAAATTGCAGGAGGGCATCTTTCTAAATTTGATGAATTTACTTTTAATAAGGAAAATTTGTAAAAGAGACATGTCAACATGAAACTAGACATTAGAGGTGTTTGTATAGAGCCTCCTAAAGAAATAGCCAGGGGATAATGGTCTGAGATGCAGCTGGGTCTAGCGACATGTGCATTGGCACTTAGGAATGGAGATAGTAAAAGAGAGGAGATGTAGCATCTATCTAATCTCTCATTATGACATAAGTGGTCTTTGCTATAGTTTTCCCATGAGAAGTCACCAATGTCCCCAATGTTGACCAGACCAAATGTGTCAGAGAGGTTGTTGAAGGCTTCACGTTCTGACCCTTTGAGATAGTGCCAAGTCCTTTGTATATATCTTGCCTTGTTTCCACCATATTGAAATCACCTAGAAGAATAAGAGGCCTATCCAAATTTGCTATGATAGAATCCCAAAGGGGTGTCCTTTGAGGAATATATCTCCCTACATAGCACAAGATGAGGAGGGTAAAAGGAGTGGGGGAATCAAAGTCAAAACTGCACCAACCAAAATGAATGTCGAAGTCTAATGGGTTGTTGATGTTGTTTCTTCTTCCCAAAATCATTGACAGGCTATGAGAAGGAAGCTCTTCCCACTAAAGAGGGGGAAAACTGTTGGGGGGCGTGCTGAGAAGGGGGGGGGGGGGGGGGGGGGGGGGGGGGGGGGGGACGGAGGGAGCAGAGGGTGTTTTTGGGCCAAGTGCTCTGGAACAGGTGAGGGAACTATGGTCATGGGTTTCCTAGCCAGATAGTCCTTAATTTTATGATCATAAGCCCACAGTGAAAACATGCATGAGGGAGATGTTTGAAGGTGAGAGGTTGAATAATATAATCACCATTATCCAGACTAATGATGAAAAAATTAGGCAGGGATTTGCTAAGGTCCATTTCTACAAGGATTTGGGGATGCCACAGGGGGTTGAAGTCCTTGAATGGGAGACTATAGAGAACCTTACCTATAGAAGAGGCAATTGTGTGGAGGGATTTGTAATATAGGAATGGGAGGTGAGGAAGATCCATCCTAAACGGGTAAAGCACAAGGTGGTTTCCTTCTAAACGGAATGAGCATGACCAAAAAACTAGGCATAGATGAGCATTCTTAAACATCCACCAGCATGTGCCACGGGCTTTTATAGCCATGGCTTTGTTCTTGCGAAGAATAATGTTGAAGCTTCTAGTTATGTCATAAAATCTAATATCTAACCAACCCAAATGATTTTCTCATATTAAACTGATCACTTAACGTGGGATAATAAACGGGAACAAGAGTTAAGATATAGACATGTGCTTATAGATTTATCTCAACACGGGGCCAATGGGGTAAAGGGGCCCAAATGAGAGATGGTCTATCAAAGAGCAAGGCTAACAATGGAGCTTAGAAGACCTTAGGGTTAGCTTTAATAAAGACCTCCAAAGGTTAGTGTTTAAAGTCCTTTGACCTAAGTTAGGGCTGAGCTTGAGGTGGGAACCTGGCCCAAGCTCGAGGTGCTTGTCCTGCTTGAGGTGCTTGTCATGCTTGAGGTACTTGTCATGCTTGAGGTACTTGTCCTGCTTGATTAAGGTGCTTGTCCTACTGGATGACTAAGGTGCTTGAGGTGATTTGTTGTGCTTGCTTGAGATGCTTGTGGGAACACCCCAAGCTAGAAGTACTTGTCATGCTTGATGTGTAAGGTGCTTGAGCACCAAAAGTCAAAGTGATCCCTACATAAGAGGGGGCGAGCCCATATTGTAGGGGCTAGTGAGAGAATACACACACATACACACACACACACACACACACACTCAAGGTAGCCCCAAGCCTTAATAGGCAGCAAGGACACATGTCAAGCTCCTACCCATGTTACCTTCATGAGGTGCTTGAATCCTATTGGCCAGGCTTAAAAGGGGTCCAATGATAAATTACTTGAATTAACTAATTATTTTTGCATTTATCAAGTCCTCTCTCTCAAAGGGGAAAGGGGGACACTTGTCCCAAGACTACCCCTATTGCTAGAAATGGCCCTAGCTTGTGATTGGCTAGGCTTGGCATAAACCAATGAGCTTCAAGCATGTGCTAGAAGAGGGGGTCGACCAAAGCAAGAGAGGACTTGCTTGCAGGGTATACTCACCTACACACACTCACACACACTCTCATTATGCAATGTGCAAAGTGCAGGAGCTCCCCCTCCTTCTCCAAGCAAGTCTACATCAACACTCTTGGCTATGGAGTGCAAATCCAATCAAGAGCCATGCTTCAATGCTTAAGCTTGCCATCTCCTCCATCTTCATTACTATGCTATTATGTATGCTAGCAAGAAGAGTTATGATAAGTGAGGAACTAATTATTTCTCTATGAAATGTTTCTTCTTCCTCTTCCCTACCCTCATTCCCTGCTAGCTTTCTCCACCTTCGAAGGTGTTTGAGGTCTTGGGATAGTTAAAGCTTTCTTCAAAGTTTATGTTATGCTTGTGATGCATGAAGCTTTCCATCTTCATTGCATCACCTAGGTCACAAGGAGCACAAAGATTGTATTGTAACAAGTCTCTCTTAATGGGAGAAATCATAATACAAATGCCTATTGGAGGTGGGGCCGGCTCCACATAAATCCGGTCCTCAACTGTTGCCATGTTCTCTAAATTATCTCTCTTGCAAAAGTATTGTGCATGCCAAGTTAACTAATTGCTATGTTTATGTTGTTATCTTTGATTATGTTCACCCGCTATGATCACAAAGTAATTTTTCAAAAGTACTCTCATTAATTTCCACTACTCTTAAGTTATTAGCCAATTGCATTACATTGGTATCAGAGCATTTGGTTTCTCTTTTCTTGCTTAAGAAGAGAGGTCCTTAAGTAGCCTATAAATGGTTGATGTTGTTACTTATATTAGGGTAAGTGGAGCTGGGATCTATTATCGGTTTTGTTGAGCCCACTATGTGGGATATGGTGCACACCTCCGGAGATTTGGAATTAATAATGGAGTCTTTTTTGACTTTCCTACGGCTTTACCATTATTGAGCCATAAAAGTTCCGAAAGGAGCTAGCCCTTGGCAACTCTGCTATGTTAGCCTACTCCTCTACTCTCTATAATCAACCACTTCGAGCAGTGGGTGTAGATACTTAAGAGCCAATTTTCAAAGGCTAAGAGGAGTGGTAATTAAGGTTTTGAATTGCCAAAGTATACACTAAGTACATACATTAATTTTGTTAACATTGCTGACAATAATCAAGAGAGTAGAATGAACATTGATAGCTTGGATTTTGCACATGAAGGTGCTAATGATGATGCCCCCATGTTTGTCAATTATCTCGTTACTAGGTTGTAGCAAGCTATGGGCAACCCAGCTTTGCAAGACGAAGCTACTCAGCAACTTCGTGCTTATGGAATTTCCCTTCCTCTCCAAGAGGAGAGAGAGCTTAGGAGGCCTCTTGAAGAGAACCCCAAAAGAAGACTCTCTCCCATTCAAGAGGAGGAATCTAAAGAGCAAGAAAGCAATGAAACTTTAAGTTCCTTTGAAGATGTGGCTCCACAAAGACAATGGTCTAGACGATCGCCCACTCCCCCCAAGAGAAAAAAAACAACACACAGTCCCTCTCCTCGTCATTCCGAAAGAGGAAAAAAAGGAAGAAAAAGGCTAGGAAGAGGTCACCTTCTTCTCCTTGTTCTGCACCTTCCTCCTCTTTTGATGAAATCTATGGCTATTCTCCTCGAGAATACAAGAGCGGAGGAAATCGCAAATCATACCCTGCATGGTGAAGATCCCAAAAGCTAAAGAAGTTCAAGGAGGGAGAAAAGAGTATCTCTTTTCTCACCTATGATGGCACCTTTGGTGCTACTGACAAAGTGTTGGCTTTCATCCAACAATTTGATGCGGCCTTTGGAGACGAGGGCTTCACGGAGTCCTCCAAACTACGCCATGTAGCTATGCACTTTCAAAAATCAGCTCGTCAATGGTGGACTGTCCTTCGTGGCAATGGTGAAGCCCCAAAGACATGGAAAACTCTACGAGTTTCCATCATGAAGCAATTCCTTGCAAGCTATGCAAAGGACAAAGTGCTTACTGAATGGCACAGCTTGAAGCTTCTCCCTCATGAGTCTATCCACAAGTATGTAGACAAGTTTTGGGATTTACATCTCAAGGCTACTCTCTTTCAAAAGATAGACTTTACCGAGCAAAGGTAGCAATTATGTGCGGGATTACCTGAAGAGATGGCTGAATACATAAACTCTCAATGGCCTGGTTCTTTTAGCGAAGTAATCCATCACACCATGGTTGCTTCACGCATCAATTTCCATCAAGGGGCTAGATGGAATGTCAAGCCCATGGAAAACAAAGACTAAAATGATGCAAAGGGGAAAACCAATGTTCAAAATTCTTCCCAAGGCACTTCCAACAACAACAACAAGAACAATCGATTCCAAGGAGAAGGGAGTCTACAAAGGCAAAAACAAACTCTCTCTTGAAGAGCTTAAAGCTTTTTGCAAGGACCATAAGTGTTTCAGTGTGGGGAGCAAGGACATGGCTATCGTTCTTGCCACAAAAAGAATGCTTGCAGTGAGACTCCTAGGGCTTCCACCATCGAAGCTCCAAAATAGGATGCTCATTGCAAAGGATTATCACTTTCCTATGCTTGGGGAAAAGTAAGAGAGCATGATGTCTTCATCTTGTTTGACCCTGGCTCTACTCAAACTTCATATCAACGGAGTTGGCCACCAAGTTGGGCATTGAAGCTTTTAAGATGGGAGATATGGTAACGGCTGACACAGCTTTCAAGGGACAACATTCCTCCTCTCCAACATGAGGATGCTATGCTAGGGGCACCATGGCTTGATCGCATGGCTGCCAGTATGAAGTTCCCTGAGAGGAATCTACTTCACCTACAGGGGAAAGAACATGTATATAGATGCTAGTGAGCATGGTCGTACTATTCCACTTGTAAATCCTCCTGCTTTTGATAAGTCAATGAAGAGCTCAATTCTTCATACATGATTTTTGTCAAAGAGTCTCTAAAAGATCCTAATGTTTCATCAAATGTAAATGGTAGGAATCAAGAAGAGTTAGACTTGTCTAATTTTCTAAAAGGATTCCAAGATAAGTTCATTGATGATATCCCTATGAACTTACCTCCAAAATGAAGGGATGATGACCATCCAATTGAGCTCCTTCCAGGAAGCTCAACGCCTAACAAGCCTCCTTATCGAGTCTCCTGCAAAACCACGTCTATTGTGTTGCACAACACATGACAACAATAATCCTAGTGGCGGATCATCTAGAAAGACATCCTTGTATTCCATTAATAAGTCTTTAAATTTAGTAGCAATAGTTGATTGTTCATGTGATGAAGGAGTAGCCGGAGGTGGAAGAGAAGAGAGAGAAGAATGCAACATTGAGGAGCTGTCACTTATTAAAACATTATCAACATTTGACAAAAAATGACACATCAAGTAACACAAAAAGGGTTCTTCTATTTCATCTTAAGAAGAGAGCTTCATAAGCTCAATTGTAAAAATCAGTGGCAAGGAAGGAACATCTTTTCTTCCCAACAATAGCATATGCATGCCATTGGATTTGAACATCAAAATATTATGCTTATAGGTATGCTTTAATGATGACCCTAACCCATATAACCACTCCCAACTAAGTACCACATGTGTCCAATCCATATTCATGCCTTGGAAATTCAAGGACGTATGTTACCCTTGAATCTCCAACAATACATTGTTTACTTATGCATCCCACACCTCATCATCATGGCCATTAATCATAGCTACCTTGTGGAGGTTGGAACTAGGAGCCTGGGGCAAATTGAGTTGTGTCACTAACTTACAACAATTAATGACATTGTGCAAAGCACCATCGTCTACTAATATTCTTGCCTTGTGACATTGGATAATCCCATGCATGCACACCAGCTTGTGTGGACCAAAGGTCAGTTGCCACATTGAGGCTGTAATACAACACTCGTACACCAGGTTGGTGTGTGTTACTTCCACATTGGAAAAGCGAGAGGAGGAATTGAGAGGTAGCAACAACACCATGTGCACCGCTTTCTCTTTACCTTGGACAACATATTTTCCCTTGGAGCAATCCTTTTTGCCATGCCCACTGCTTAAACGGTTGAAACATAGATTTTCTTTCTTTGTGCTCTCAAACTATTCACTAGACAGATGACCCCTAGGCCCCTTGGCTTCTTGGATACATCAACTGTAGCTACTATAAATTTTCTCTTATTATTTCCATGAGGTGTTCATACATCTGCATGTGTAGTGTCAAACATGTGTGTGCTATGCAATGATTTTTCATCGGGATCATCATGGATACGTGCCTGCACTATAGCTTCATCAAGCGTCTTGTGGTCTTGGGTTTTAACATGCTCAAGCTCTTGTGTTAACCCACGCACTTGCTGGAACTAGACCCTCCAGCTTGAGAATCGCGTCATGATGGTGCAAGATATACTAAAAAAATGTCTTATGCTGATGCATAGAGCACTTGTCCCATGTAGACCAATATTTGTTCCCTTTATTTGTGGACAAAAATTCCTTTCTCAACACATCCTCGAAGGCCTCCCATGACTTTGGTATGATGCCCTTCTCCTTGAGTACCATCCACCATTTATAGTTGTTACCCTCTAGTGTTAGACTTGTGGTCAAAACTCATGGTCCCCTGAAAAAAAGCCCGTCCAACTGCTTTGAAAACCCATCAAAATTGACCTTGTCAATTTTGATGAAGAAAGAGTCTTTAAGTTGAAGGTAGCAAGAAGATTACTTGAGATATATGGTTGTATTTAACTTATAAAGATGCCATAAAAAAAGATATTCAAAATAAAATAAAATTTGCGAACCCAAAAATTCATGAAGTAAATTGATGTTGTTGACGTTGACCATGCTCAAAAGATCTTGCCAAAATTCCTCTGCTCTCCACAAATTTCACAAGCTATGGGAGGGGGTATGCCTATGTGGGCACTCTCCCTCACTTAGTTCTAATTAAAGGGTGGTTGTGAACAAGAAAGCTCAAAACAAGGTATGGCATGTCGGGCTGCTGCATCGAAGACAAGTAGAGAGACAGAGACTCCACTAAATGCTCAAAGCGGGGTGGCTACAGAAACGAGCTTTGCTCCTCGTGCTGGCACACTGGCAAGGAGAGAGAGAGGGGACAAAATTTTATGTAGGTTCATGCCTCCAATCTCTAGACCCTTGCCCTAACAAGAAAAATGTATATGCAATTTAAACCTTGAAATACTTCAAGACCCTAGCTTGAAACGCTTTTAAGATCGAACTTGAAATATTTTAAAGACATAGATGCTGCAATGGCTCTTTGACCATTCAATCATCAATTGGTTGTAGGCTAGAGTAATAAGTTACAATATTGTAGCCAGTATTATGGACTCGATTAATACAAAGCAATCAATCCCACACCTTGGGCCTATCTAAGGGATTCCTTTCATTTCCTTGGACAATATATTGTAGCACATTGCACAAAAAAGCTTGTTTCACATGTTTAGAAGGCTATTTGATACACAAAACCAAGCTTAAACCGAGTATTTAAGAATCCAACAAAGGCTATATACATCAGAGGCCTTAATGAAGAAAGCGGGTTTGTGTTTACGTTTTCAAGAGCTACCCATGGATAATCTTTCTCTTGTTGTGCTCATGCCTCTTAGGATAGCTATAACAAGTGGAAAAATGTATCCTTGGTGTTTGAGATAGTACTTGATCCCCAATCAACAGTGCTAACACATACAATCTTTTTTTCAAAGTGTATCGAGATGTTGCAAGTATGCAAATCATTGTGTAAGAAGTTGTGTCTTTGAAAAACCTCTATAGCTTTATTTCCTAAGAGCGTTAAAACTGCAATCTCAACACCAAAAAGTATACCAAAACCACTCTTTGTAAACCCCAACCAAAAGGCCTATTCTCCTTTGGGAATTTACAAGCACACGCCCACCCAAAGGACCATAGCATGTAGGAACGTAAGAGGGCATTTGGGATTGTCAAGATGTTCTCAATAACTGCTCCAAGGTTCTAGAGGTGTATTGGAACTCCCTTATAAGAGGCTTGTGGCTTGCTTCTAAGCTTGTATTCACTGCTTCAAGTGGCCACCATTCCAAGTTCTTAAAATAAGCATTGGATTGATGCTATGGCTTACAAGGCCTTTAGCCAGGATCATACCACGGTGTTGACCAACCCTGGCAGTAACTTCTTATAGTGCCATTTGTATAGGGGACTTGTTGTGTGGCATGAGCTTGCATATCTTGGCCACATATATAACATCCCTAAATTTTGGATCTTTCACTCTCACTTTCTTCACGGCAACGGGGAGACTATAGATGATAAAGTGATTATTCACCATGCAAGTGAAGGGTAGGGAGGCATAGGCTTTCATTCAAAGCAATCACCTCTTTGATAGAAGGGCACATGGATGATTCGGCTATTGCTGCTGAAATTTGGGATGCGGGCTGAACATTTGTTGTAGGAGCAATGTGTACCTCCTCTTCAATCCTTGGATGTTTGGAGTATTTTTGTTTGGTTTTGCCCTTGAGCTGCAAATGTAGTTGTGAAATAATATCCATTCAATCTAGAATCCTTGGAGCATTTTTTATCTCAGGACGTTGTCGAAAAGCTGCCATTCTTGCGAGGAAAGCATGGGGCCTTTGGCTACGGGAGTTTGCAAGGAATTGTAAGAGACTTTGACTAGTTGAAACTTAGTGGTTAATGGTAAAAACTTTGAGTGCAACCGCAAGAGCTTCAATTTCTTGCACACACATATACATAAAACCCCTCACTCAAAAGAAGACAAAAAAGAAAACGTCAAAGTTCAATTCATATCTGATCATAGGTAGGATAAAAGGGGTTAATAATGCATTAATGGTGGCTAACCTTTACTGTCCACACATGCTAAAAATCAACTTTTGAAATTGTAGTTCAGTGCTCACAATGATATATATGTTTTGCCTAGCAATTGGGACAAGTTGTGTATATAAATCTTCCCGGTTCATAGCGAAGCCAAGGAAAGGTTCACCTCTTTTTTGCAGTTTTTCAAGCCCAAGGAGAAACACTAACAATTGTTGAAAGTGGATTTTATGGATGATACTTTGATTCTAAGGGATTGTACAAGCAAAAGGGATAAAAATTTATTCGCATGGGTTGATCCTCTAGATGCTTCAAAACAAGTAGGCAAGATGAGAGACTTCTAAGTACTAGGACAAAGATTGGAAGAGAAAAAAATAAAATCACATCATGCAACTCTCACACAGACTTGAGCAGGACACGAGGAGTGTGACACACCATTTACTATCCAAGATCCACAAGCTTGATGCCAATTTGTTGAAGCAGTAAAGAAGAGATACCCTTTAACATGTTCCTTTAATCATCAACAACAAGGCTTTATTGATAAGAGATGGTTACATAAAGCTAATTGTGAGGTCGAGATTAGTACATGATGATAGTACTATGATCTTCGCTTGATAGAGTGGAAGTGTGGTTGGGAGATTGGGTCTTGGTTTGATAGAGTGGTAGTGTGCTTGGGAGATTAGAGCTTGTCTTGATACAATGCCCAATTGAGGAAAGAAGGGCCTATTTATAGGTGAATTTTCCTCCTTAAGGAGAAGATATTTGGTAGCATTCAAAAAAGTGTCGAGGCATTTGTATCAAAAGTGTTAACCACAGACAATATGAGTGACACTTGTCTATTTGCTTCTCCAAATTTTATCTCCAAATATTTGCTTGTTTGGTGATGACACTTGCCCTTCTAGAAGTCTTCTTCTTATCACTTGTCCTGCTAGAAGTCTTCTTCTTGCCACTTGTCCTTTCTCTTGAATGATTCTAGCTTTATAACTCTTAGGTTTACTTAAGTTGTCATTTGAATCCAAAAGTAAATGCATCATGGTGGATGTAAGCATGCCATGTAGCCTTTGACTAGAGTTAATAAGAGGATTGATATGAGTTTAAAAATGATGCATGGTAGAAGTAGTCAAGCTAGTGCATTGGCTTATGTTTTGATGGACTCATACTAAATATGCATAAAGATTGAATATCGTAAAGAAAATAATGTGAAGTAAGAAAATACATGTATCACAATGCTTATCATCCATTCCCATTATGTACGTGCTATTGCATGACAACATTGGATGCTCTTGAATGTTCAAACAATTTATCCTAAGATCTGCTTGATTGCTACATGCATGATTCCATTTTTTAGAAGGATTTGGTCAAATTATGTTGAAGAGAATGATGCTTCTAGCTTGCTAAAATAGTGTCTCACAAGCTTTGTAAGGAAGTCCTTGAACTTCAACGCAAGTGGATTAAATGCTCATCATATATGATACTTTGTAGAATGATATAGGTAGAGGACAAGAGCATCAATAATGACCTTACGATGGAAATGTGACATCTTTGTCTCTACAATGGCTGGAAATATATGAAATCAAAATTAGAGAAGAAAACCTAACATTAATACATGAAAATGTTATAATAATCAATAGTGAGTAGCGTAAATTGATGCAACATCAAACACAAAGATATAAAGTTCTAAATTGATGAAAAATGTTTTAAAATGACAAGTCTAAAATTACAGTAGCAACCCTCTCTCTAGTGCGACACGGAGGTCTACAC
Organism: Adiantum capillus-veneris; assembly: GCF_014529385.1. NCBI lineage: Eukaryota > Viridiplantae > Streptophyta > Polypodiopsida > Polypodiales > Pteridaceae > Adiantum > Adiantum capillus-veneris. The sequence continues at coordinate 94,030,030 of NC_140932.1, forward strand.
AGCCAGGGACAGATGTCTATTAAAACCGCATCCCTCCTTGCAGTGGGAGGTGACGGTCTACACAACTAGGGATAAGGCAAGCATACACACTTATTGGAGTCTAGAGTAAAGTAACTAGCTACAATTGTCCAAACATCGATTATAAACTTAGTGAGAAATAGAAGATGTGCACAATTGGTGCATTTTTCAATTGTGCACATCTATCATATATAAACATACACATACAAAGTTGCTTAAAGTGTTGCACAAGTGGCTATACAGTCCTTTAAGAAGGTTTGTGTGTGTATATTTCAAATATGACAAATGTACAAAGTGTACACATCTTTTATCTCTCACCAAGTCTGTAATAGACTATTTTGGACAAGTGATCAATTCATTCACTAAATATAAGTGTGTCTATTGCTCCTTGTTCCCTCTTTGCAGTGCAACACGGTGGTGTGCACAACCAAAGATAGAGCATTTATTTATATACGTGTCCTTGTTGTAGTGCAACACAGTGGTCTGCACAATCAAGGACAAGGCGACAATACACACACTTAACTGGACTTTGGAATAAGGCCACTTGTCCAAAATGATCCATTACGGGTTCAATGAGGATTACTTCACTATATATAAGTGTGTCTATTGCCCTTGAGCCCTCTCTGCAGTGCAACTCGGTGGTGTGCACAACCAAAGATACAATATTTATTTATACATGAGTCCTCGTTGTACTAAAACACAATGGTCTGCACAATCAGGGACAAGGGGACAATACACACAGTTAAGTAGACTTTGGAGTAAGGCCACTTGTCCAAAATAATCCATTACAAGTTCAATGAGGAATAGAAGATGTGAACAATTGGCACATCTATCATATTTGAACACACATACACAAAAACATGTTTAAAGGGTTGTACAATTGGCTATTTAGTCCTGTAAGCAGGTTTGTGTGTGTGTTAACTAAGCCAACATCAGCTAGGAGAATCTGCTTAAGGACCAAGACTAGCATCTGCACATCAAGGAAGAATACAAAGAAGGAGTAAATATTGGAGATACATATTTTTACATTTTTCCAAAATGGCCATGTATTGTAATTTCTTGAAGCCATTCTAATAATTGTAAGGTGTTACGGGCTCAATGAGAGTTCTAACTTGTAAAGAATATGTCAATTAGTGTGCCCAAGTTACAAACACAGAAATTTGTGGAGCCTTAAAGTCCTTGGGCACTTGGACATTGCACATTTTAAAACTTTATGGCTAAGGAAAAAAAGGCAACTTTTGTAAGGTTTTTGAATAATAAGTGTTACGATGGTTCTACAGAGCACTATGTACTCTCCTTCTTCTTTCTATAGATCATAACCCCTCATGAAGTGTCCACTTGAAGTGTTGTCTGCTTCATCACTTTCACAAGTGAAAGCTCTTTGTGACATTGTGCTTCTCTTGTGGTAGTACTTTGTTTTTGCTGCAACTAACCTCCTTCTAAATCTGCTCATGACTCAAGATTTAAATAATAAAACTGCATTTTATGCATTGGAGGGGTGTTGGGGCATCATTGCTAAACTCTAGGGTGCCTTCGAGGTTGGAAACAGTTAGGTCAAATATGTCCTATAGATAATAAGAGTGGTTTTGGCAAGTGGTTGAAAGGGGGATTTAAGAGAAGGGGCAGGTGTCTTTAGATATTGTCTACTTGTCCTATAAGTTTTGTCTTGTTTTGTCTTTGTTTGCTTAGTGAATCGACAATGTTTGCTTGTGATGTCATAGTTAGCATTTGCTGCTTGACATGCTGTTGAGTCTAGTTTTGTGTTAGATAGGGATTGAGTGTGTTTTTAAAGAGACTGAAAACCTCTTGTAGCCTCCATGCACTAATCGGGTCAACTTCATCCCACGGGTATGACATTTATGTACGTGATTCTCACTAGCACTACAATAAGATAGCGAGGCTTGGCATTCGGGGAGCCCCACATTTATGTACGTGGTTCTCATTGTCACTATAATAAGATAGCGAGGCTTGGCATTCAAGGAGCCCCACATTTTGGCATCATTGCTAGGGAGGAGATAACTTAAACTAGGGAAAAACCTCAATGCTGAGTAGTTTTGTCCAAAACTTTCTCTAAGTTCACCTGGAGTACAAAAACCAACTTCTAGAAACTGCACAATTGATGTTTGTCAGTTGTGTAGAGGTGTCTTTGGAGTAGTCGTAATTGTTGAGGACCTTTAAGCTTGAATTAGGTCTTTTTTTAGTGGTTGATAGCTTAGACTATGTCAGAGTCTAAGAATTGACGCACTTTTCAAGCAGAAACACAAAAAACCCAGTGTTGGTGGACACTTTCCACTATCTTTTGGCTAATGCGATTAGGAGTAGGGTAAGTAGACATTAAGAAGAATTTCCAACCTATCTTACTCTCTGAAATTTCATAAATGAAGTGTTTGTGAAATTGTAGAGTTTACAAATACTAGACTTGTGAGGCAAGTTTGAGACATCAAAAACAACATTTCTGGCTATCATAGATCTTGAAAAAGCTGTAGCAACCCATTGGTAAGTCAGAAATCAGCTTTCAAATAAAAAATACAAAGTTTGGCCAAAATTCAACTTATTATCTCCCCTATGATAGATGCATGCAAATGTGATTTTGTTTGGCCAAAAGTACTTGCAATAGACTATATAAAACGTGATTGCCATCAAAATTCCCAAAAGGACATATTTTGGCATGTAGATAATAAATTCTTTTTATTTCTTAAGCTTGAAACTGAACTTTTTTCACATGGATATCCTGTTTGGGTGATATATTAACACTTTTGTGAAGGCACAAGTGATTCTAATTCCATTAGGGGTAAAATTGGGCTAAAACAACCTTTACTCTAAAGAAACAGACAATTGAAGGTAAGAACACTTGAAACAAAACATAATTGGTCGAAACTTCTTGACATGTCTTAAAATACCTTGTTTTAAGTGTGTGAGTTGAAATATTTGGAAAAAGTTACAAAATTTGGCACCTAGATAATAAGCGTGCTTATTATCTTGGTCTTCAAAATTGTACAACTTTCATCATTTGACAACACCACATGTTAGAACATAGTATAATAAGACCTTAATTCAAGTTTGGTGCCATTTGGAGTTGTAAGTTGTCAGTTAGGCTTAGATTGTTGGATAGAACACTATCAACATCATCTACACCAACAATTAGAGCACAAGAAGCCCAAATTTTCATGCTAGCACGAAGCACATTGAGGTGCATCAGCACTATGTTAGAGAGAGACTCTCAACAAGAGAGATCATCTTGGCTTATGTGCCGACACAGGACAGCCTTGCAAATCTTTTCACAAAGGCATTGGCTCATGAGAAGTTCAAAGATTTTTGCAAATCTTTGGGCTTATTCCCATTTGTGAATTGATCATGTCCTCATGATATGGAACTTCCCTATTCACTATGTGCAAGCTCTCATTCACCGCATCACTCCCAGGGGGAATTTGTTACCATACATGAGGTTGTGAAGTGTGTGAACACACTTAGGACTATCAAGGTATTTTTCCCTCACTAGGAGGTTCTTTCCCCTGTGCATTATATATATGTCCATCATTCTAGGGATAACTTATCTTTCCATTGTGCACTAAGCAATATACTCTTTGTTGTGTGCCTTGAACTTCTTCATCTTGTCCAAGCTGTGTGTGTTTCCCTGCAACCCTATTTCCAACATCCAATGTAGGATCTCCTTTCAATGTCGCCGATCATTGCCGGTGTTACCATATACATGTGGTAGTGATGTGTGTGAACACACTAGGACTGCCTGGGCATTTTTTCCCTCTTTAGGAGGTTTTTTCCCACGTGCATTGTATATACGCCCATCACTCTAGGGCTATCTATCTTTCCATTGCACACCAAGTAACACACTCTCTATTGTGTTCCTTGAGATTCCTTCATCTTCTCCAAGCTGTGTGTGTTTCTCTACAACCCTAATTCCAACAATTGGTATCAGAGCAGGTTGCGTCCTCTCGGGCTTAGTCGCCAGCTGCTCTAGCACACGTCTGCTCACTTTCTCCAATTACAGTGAGGTTTGGTGAGCATTTTCAGGTCGATAAATATTTCAGGAGTGCTCCTAAAGCTTAGTCTGCTCAGATTTTTGATTCGGGCTCATTTCGGCCTCCATTTCCACTATAGGCAGATCTGCACAAGCAATTTTGTCATTTTGTGTAGAATTTTTATCAATGCCGTTTTTTGCATAATAGGTGCCTTACAGTCTTCTACGGTTTGTGCTATATAGCATGTGTTGTTCCCGCTCTGTTTCTCCTATTTTCAGGCAATTTTCACATCAGGTGTAGCATTTACCATGGTGGCTGACAACAACAAGAATTTGTTCAAGATGTTTGCTGCTGAGGACAGGTTGGATGGGGACAATTACCCTATGTGGGCTTATATGATGCAACACGTTCTTGTGTCAAAGGGCGTCTGAAATATTGTGCAGGGCATTGATGTACGTCTTGATTCTAAGGATGTAGGCGATGTTGAGGATGTTGCAGGTCTTGCTGCAAGGATTGCTGCTATTAGAGTTGTTTTGCCTATGGCAGAACAAGCTTGTTGGGATGTTCCTATATTCGTTCAACAAAATCTTCAAAACAAGCTTGTGATATTCTAACAGGTCTTTATGCAAGCCGCAATGAGGCTAAAATTGCTTTGCTGCGTAAAGAGCTGGAACCGAAGATTATGCATGAGGAAGATGATATGGACACTTTTCTTGCTGGTTGGAATTGGAGCTGATCTTTTTAGATAGCTGATTCTAGTGTTAGAAGTTACAACTGCTGGTGATTTGTTAGTTCACACACTAGAACTTGAAGAGAACATAGTTATACGAACTGAAATACATCTACTGAGATGAGGGGCAGACTGAATGACTGGGAATAATTTTCAGATTTAGATTCAGATTCAAGGAGAATGAGTATAAGGTGTATATGGCTGAAGTACACTGGACTACTGTATTAAGGATTCCAGATGAAGGATTACAAATGAAAATAATGTATCTCAAGAACAGCTCAGGGCTAAAACCACACAACTAAGGGTAATGAGTCAAAAGATAAGCAAAAGTACGGCCGACAATTGCCAACCCGATTGCAATGTAATGGGTCCTATTTATAGGCCTTTGGAGTTACTGTGGTAATCGCCATGGTAATTACTGGTCCGTTGTTCGGCTTATAGGAGCCGGTTTCCACCTAGTGAGACTGCCTCCGCCATCTACATCCTTCCCTCCTTTCTTGAATTTTGGTAAGACTCAAAAATTTCTGAGAAAAAATCCACCGTCTGATTCTTCTAGAGCTTTGGTTGTTGAGTGCTTGACACCCTTATAATTGTAATTCCAAGGGTATCCATCCAAGAGACACCAACACCTGACTGGAAAAAGCCAGCGTTTGATGCTAAAATTTTTGAAAAAATCCACCGTCTAATTCGAAGACCGGCGGAAAGATTCCTTGAGCGAATTCTGAGATGGAACTACCCAGCATCCTTCCACTGAACCCGCTTCCGTTTGCCCTTTGGTCTTGATGGAGTCTAAGAAGTCCCAGTGCCAGCATTATCCTTCTGAATGAGTCTGTAAATGGCCTCCTGATCAAGCTGATCCCGCCTTTTTGTCGTCATTTCGACTTCATAAGGCGTGAGAGGATGATAAGTTTTGGTGCTGGGATCATAGAGCGTTCGTCTGCCTTTTGTTAGATGAGTTCTGGCCAGTTTGTGACAATGCGAGGCTATATGGATCCATCCTTCTGGAAGAGGCTGATTTGCTTTGATTCGAGCTTCAAAAAGAATCTCAGTCATCTCCGTGTACTGTGATCCTAGGCCTGGTTTAGCCGTAATGTCCTTTTCAGGCACTTTAGAGGACTCAACAGTGAGTTGCAGTAGTTGGTTGGTGATCTTAGTGAGGCCTCTGAGCTGAATTTTCCACTGTCCCATACACAGTTTGATCCTATGCACCTCATCTCTTAGCTCCTTGAAATCATTCAATTGGAAAGCATCATTGAAAAGTGCTTGCCAAGTTTTCCATTCCACAGTCGATCACTCATACCAATCCTGAAGATCATCAGTAATCTTAAAATATGTGAGCCGATCTACTGGCTCTGTATGTTGGGGATAGAGTGGTGGAAAGAATCTTGGCAACTTTGTCTCTTTTGCTGGTAAATCATACATGAAAACTGGGGAATTAGACACAAATTCTAAGAAATTAAGGACAACCTCGTTCTCCTACTGCATCATCTTTCTGGTTATTTTAACCAGTTGAAACAATCGCTAGAGAGAAATTGCTTGTTCTCCCACTGTCATTCGAGTTTGAGGTCCCTTGCTGGTGGCAGTCAAGAATAGCTCGCACCCTTTGATCCAGACTCCCCTAGCAATTTGCATTTGCAATAAAACCTCTTTTAATTGACTCCTGATATCTTTCATGCATCTATATGTCCGCTTATTCCCTAGCAAAAGCTCTAATTCCATGGCTAGGGAATGAAAATTTGCAGTAGAATTTCGCTGCCAATGTGGATTAGCTACTCTCTCTTCAGCAGTCAGTATCCATTCAGGCACCCTCTCTGACAACTGTATTGTACTGGGATGCTCAGGAAATTGACAGACCTCCTGATCATGGAAAGCAACTGATTTCCAGTGTTCAACCATTTCCCTAGCGCTGACATATAGTCACTGAAATCGCTCCAGATTAGAGATAAGATCATCATCCTCCAGATACCTCCTGGTTATAGGAGCCTGCTGATGTCTCAATATTTTGTTTAGCGTGATGAGCTGTAACGAATGTCGCTCATCATCTGCTAGACCCTCAGTCACAGCTTTGCCTTTCTCTTTAGCATTGCTACTGTGTTGTGACTGGTGTGCTGGTGAATTCCCAGTGTTGCTGGGCTATTGCTCTCCCAGCTGCTGCTGATCACTTGACTGCTGCCCTTCACGCTGGTCTGGTTGGTCTGCCTTGGATTGATTTCCTTCTGTTGTCCTTGCACCACCAGTACCAGGTTCTGAAGGTGGAGATGGAGGAGAGTCATCATCATCATCATCATGCCCTTCTTTTGGTTCATTCTCCTTCTCTGCTTCTTCTTCTTCCTTATCATCATCCTCCTCAATGGTGTTCTGCTATTCAATATAATCAAGGATAGCTTGATTTTACAGAGCACTATTATATTCAAAAATTTTATCTTGCGAATCACTCTCCATTGTCTCCATAAGAGACCTCAAGTTATCCATGTTGAAAACAACATTCCCTTCTGGATTCAATATCTCGGCCATACCATTATAGATATATCTTTCTGTTAATGTGGCCTTCAAAGCATTGTGGCTGGTCAGTAATGAGTTGAACTCAACTCTCTTAATTCTCAGCATAGTTTTGAACCTATCAGCAGCTCTTTCAACTTCTGCCTTTTCTTCCCGCATGGTCCATATCTCAGACTCCGCCTTGGTTAGCTTACTTTCTAACTGCTGAATAGTCCTAGCTGACTGACCTTCAAGGATACTGTGGTGCAGATTTTGGGTTGTTCTCCCTTGCTCCATCTTTTCAATCTTCTCCTCAGCCTCCTTCATTTCAATCTTTACTTTATTTAATGCATCCTCTGACATGAGGTATCCAGCATTTGTCCCATGGCATTGACAATAGTATTCCACGATGACTGAATGAGGACAGAGCATCCATCTTTAACTGTTGCTGGGTCAGAGTTAGTTGGCTTGTAAACCATGACAAGAGCCATGTAGGATAATGCAGAATAATCAGATTTTTGTAGAAGTAGACGTCCCTTGAGAGGATGAGTCTGCATCTGCTGTAACCTGTCTTTCTTAGTTAATCTCAGGGTTGCTTCAATATAAGGGATGGAAACCCTGCCAAGTGGACTCGGAGGTGCTGGTCCTTTTCCATTTCTTAGTTAATCTCAGGGTTGCTTCAATATAAGGGATGGAAACCCTGCCAAGTGGACTCGGAGGTGCTGGTCCTTTTCCATTATCAATCTGGTACTGGTCCTTTCTGACTGGTCTTGTCTAGTACTGGTGGTTGCTGAAATATGCCCTGCCGGCTGGCTGACTCCACTAGTGTTCTGGACCGTTAGCTGTTCAGTCTGGCTAGCTGGAGTCCTTTCAGTAGATATTGTTCTGATTTGACTTTCTAACTGCTTCAAAAGAGAAGTGCTTTTGGTCAGTGTCGTCCTTGGTTTCTTTGGACTACCAGCTTCCTCTTGTATAGCCTTTCTCTTTTGTCCGATGAGGGCTGACTGGCTTTCTGGGGATTCTTCATCAAATGATAATTCCATACTCCTGGATATTGGGAATGGCTTCTAGCTCCAAGCCATTCTTACCTGATCATGGGCGTCTGAAGCAGTCGCCCAATACAAAAACTGCCAAACATACCAAGCCTTGAATACACTTTGAGACTTTAACTTGGCAGTTTGCTGAAGCACATTATGCAACAATATTTGTCAGAGGTTGATAGAGACTTTAAAATCCAATCTTTTTGCTAGCCATTCTTACCTGATCATGGGCGTCTAGAGAAATTGCCCAATACAGAAACTGCCAAACATACCAAGCCTTGAATACACTTTGAGACTTCAACTTGGCAGTTTACCGAAGCACATTATGCAACAATATCTAACAGAGGTTTATAGAGACTTTAGAATCCAATCTTTTTGCTAAGAGCATAGCAAAGAGTTTCTCTGACACATATGTTGGATTATTTTTTAGGCTCACAGCTTCAACCACAAAACAATAAGCAACAGGAATGTCCAGACCTGCTATGGGAATCCCTTGCGCACTGGCTTTCCGTTTCTTTTTGGCAGCATCATCTTCTTTCAAAGTTGCAATGATCTGCTCTGCAGTTGCCACATATGGCTTTGACCCTGGCTTTGGCCCATTTGGCATGCGGAATGCAAAAGCAATATTTTTTGGGGTTACGGACACTTTCTTGCCATAGACCACAACACTTCCATCTTCAACATTGAAAGAATCCAGGACTTGCCGTATGATGGCTGTGTCAAGCTCTATCGTTGTGGCTTGCAGAACCACATGCAAATCCCACAGTTTGAGTAAAGCCTTGGCTTGCTCAATAAACACATAGCACTGAAATTTACTGTACGGGATGAGCGAAAGAGTTGCTTTTGCAGCAATAATAAGGGCTTGGGTTTCGTTGATAGATTCTTGCATCTTCTCCGATATTTTCTTCCTACCCATACACCGTGAAGACGATGAATCAGTATACAAAGAAGAAGATGAATTACTTGATTCGTCAAACCCGTATCCTTGTGTGGCTGGCAAGGACAAGTGAAAATCCACAGTTTCCTCTGAAGAAGAGGTTTGTGGCTGCAGTGAGGAAACTTTGGAGCTTGGCAATGGTGAATGCACAACAGAAGGTAAGCGTCGTGCAGGAGATTTGCGAGGAAAAATGCTTACTCGCCTTACTGTTATACGCGTTCGCGCCATAAAAGCTCCACCACTTACCGTTCCTAGAGTTTTGTGCACCGCAAGTGACGTGGCAGACATGCATTGGACAAGAATCTCGCTTGTCTTTGAAATGATTACCACTGATATCGCATCTGACCATTGGTCCCCCAAAAACTGATATTGGTGTCTCCACTTTTCTGGTCTTGGTATGAGCTTGGATTGGTCGTGTTGGTACTGGTCTGACTTTTTGACTGGCTCTGGAACTGGCTGTACATGAAAAAGACCCAAGATAGCTGATTCTGGAATTTCTTGGTCTTCAGTTCCCAGATCATCAGTACCCTTTTCTTGGCAAGGTTCTCTGGCTTCTGAATAATAGAGCTTGATTTTGGCTCCATTATATACCCCTGGCAACAGTAATCCAGACAAGTCTTTCAGCCTTACTGTGCCGTTGGAGAAAACCCAATCTACTTCAAATGGTCCTGCCCAGGCTATCTTTAAATTCGGTTTCTTAGGGCCTAATTTGGATTGGTATAGGAGAACCATATCACCTTTCTGAAACTCCCTAACCTTAATTCTTCTGTCATGCCAGTGCTTCCTTCTTTGCTGAACAATCTCTTGTTCCAGCATAGCTCTCTGTCTGAGCTCATCTAACTGGGTTAGCTCCTCCAGTTGCTTCTTAAGATTGTGATTAAAATCCAAACCATACTCTACGACCATTCTGAGACTTGGTATAACAAATTCCATAGGTACAATAGCTTCAGTAACATACACCATTTTGAATGGTGTTAACCCCGTAGTGACCTTATAAGCTATTCTATATGCCCATAGAGCAGTTTGAAGCTTCAAGTCCCACTGTTCTGGCTTTTTCTGCACAATCTTGGTGAGGATAGTCTTAATGGTCTTGTTGCTGCTTTCGGCTTGCCCATTGCATCTAGGATAATATGGTGTGGATTTTCAATGTTTGACTAAAAGCATATCCATGAGGATATCCATAGTGTCATTTATGAAGTGTGTCCCTTGGTCTGACACAATCTCGACATGACATCCGTAGCGGCAGACAATATTCTCAAATAAAAACCTAGCAGTGGATTTTGCTGTGTTGTCGGGAAGAGCCTTAGCTTCTACCCACTTGGTCACATAGCAGGTAGCCATCAATATATACCTATTATTCCTTGGAGTAACCTTCTTGAATGGTCCCATAAAATCTAGACCCCATTTCATGAAAACACCTAGTGGCTGAACTGGTGTTAAGGGAGTCATGTCTGCTGCTATGGGTCTGCCCATTCTTTGGCATATATCACACGTTTTGCAAAAACTTCTGACATCAGATATCAAGGTCTGCCACCACAAACCAGCATGCAGAATCTTCTTGAAAGTAATATCAGTAGAAAAGTGTCCACCAAATTCCCCATTATGTGCCTCTGAAATAACTTGCATTCTACCCTCCATAGGCATACATCGGTGAAGAATCCCATCGATACCCAATCTATAGAGTGAGCCACCAATGATGGTAAAATTTAAACTTCTAATAACCAGAGACTTCTTCTGGTTCTGCTTCCAGTCATTTGGGAACCCACCCTGAGAGAAACCGATATACTTCATATAATTCAGGATCAATTGATTCTGCTGCTTCCAGCTGAAATAATTCAGCATCCACTGGCTCGTCTCTTAAAGACGCTTCAGAGTAGCTCTCCGTACTCCTAGAGAGGCAATCAGAACCACAGTGGTTTTTGCCAGGTTTATGGAAAATACTAAATTCAAATTCCATAAGGAACCGTATTAGCCTGCCTTGAATAATGACTTTATTAATAAAGTATGATAAGGCTTGATGATCCACATAGAAATGAACCAATTTGCCTAGCAAATAATGCCAGAATTTTGTAGCACTGAAAACCATCCCTAAAGCCTCTCTTTCAGTGGTTGTATATCCTTGTTCAGCCTGGATGAATCTGCGACTGGCAAAGTATACGGGATAATCAGTTCTTCCATCTGGTTGAGCTAGTATCACTCCCATTGCCAGCCCCAAAGCATCCACATGTACATGGAAAATAACATCCCAATTCGGTTGTCGAAGAACTGTTTTATTGATGATGGCATTCTTTAAGTTCTGAAAACTTTCCTCACATTCAACAGTCCAACTGAACTTGCTGGTTTTCTTTGTGAGTTCATACAATGGTAATGCTTGGGAAGAAAATTTGTACGCAAATCTTCTATAAAAATTAATATATCCTAAGAAAGAACTTAACTTTGATGCATTTCTAGCCGCCTTGGCCTACTAAACACACTGGATCTTGTTGTTGGCCATTTCTATTCCATTTTGGGATACCACATGTCCCAGTAGCTGTCCTTTCCAGACTATGAAAACAGATTTGAATGGATTCAGACAAATCCGCTTCTCCTGACAGCGCTTAAAAACCATCTCCAGGAATAGTAAATGCTTTTCCTTGGTTGAATATACAATGAAATCGTCCATGAATATGGCAAGTAATTGATGAATAAACTCACTGAATATCTCCATCATACACCGCTGGAAAGTGGCTGGTGCATTTGAAAGGCCAAATGGCATTACTAGATATATAAATTCTCCCCACTCCGTAATAAAAGTGGTCTTTCCTCAATCCTCAGGAGCAATTTGTAAGTGGTTATAGCCACTATATCTATCCATAAAATTGTACATCTCATATCCTGCAATTTCATCAAGTAACATATCTGTGAAGGGTAATGGAAATGGATCCTTAATGGCTTGAGCGTTCAGTTTCCTATAATCTACACATACTCTCAGCTTCCCATTCTTCTTAGGAACAACTACAATAGGAAACAACCAATCACTACTGGCCACTTCAGTAATGAACCCAGCTTTGAGAAGGTTGTCGATATCTTCCTTGACCTTCTTAGCATAGTTGGGATTCATTCGATACCTCTGCAGTCATACTGGTCTGGCGTCTGGTTTCAGTGGTATTCAGTGTTGACAGACCTCTGGATCCACCCATTTCAAATCAATATATTCCCATGCAAACACATCTTTATAGTGCTGGAACATTTGGCGCGCCTTCTCCTTCATTGTAGAATTTAGATGTTTATTAACCTTGATCAATCTAGGGTTTACTTCAGAGCCTAAATTCCATTCCTCGATCTCCGATCATCTGGGAGTAACTAGTTAGGCCCTCTGCCCTTTCTCTTGGTTGACTCCTCAGCATAATCCCAAGATGGTCCTCTGAGCTCTGAATCACTATTCTGATTTACAGTATCTTCCCCAGAATGTACTGGTTCTACCGGTGTGCTGGATTCAAGTGGTTCTTCTGGCTTGCCAGTTAGTTGAACTGAACGTTCTCCTGAATTTAGTTCAGTAAATTGGTCTCAAAATTGTTTCTTTTGTTTTTCAGTTTGCTCTTTGTTCAGTAGAACTGCTAACATTCTTTCAATCTTCTTCACCTTATACTTCTGGCAAAGCTCTTTGGGTCTCAGTTCTTGTCTCCAGCTTCTAGTGTTGTTTGTCTGAATCTAGATTGTGCCACCCACTGGCCTCTTGTATGGTCAGAGTCTGATTAGCATAGTTGTGAACAACCTGTGCCGTTCGCAACCATGGGCGTCCTAGTAGCATTCCATCCGCTCCTTGCACATCTAGTACTAGAAAATTGGCTTTGAACTTCTCTTTGCCCACTCTTATCTGCATACTCTTGATCATACCAGTAGCTTGCACCACTCTATGATCCGCCATTTGCACTTTGAAAGGTGTCGGTTTTAGGTTTGTAATTCCCATCCTCTACTGAAGATGTGCTCCTAGGATGTTTACTCCTACTCCTCCATCCAGTAGGACGCTCGATAGTGGTTCCCACTATTTTTGAACTTTGTAATCCACCTGAATCAGCGGCACTTCATCATCTCTGACAGCCGTCAAGTCAACTGATCTGGCCTCCGCATCAGCCTTCCTTCGCTGTCTGATGAATTTTTCTACTTTAGGCAAATTTCTTCTAATGTCTTCCAACTCCACAGTGAGTTTCTGAATTTTGTCATAGATTTTGACATGAATTTCCTCTTTCTCATGATCAAAGTTGTTATCAGAGCTTGAAGAACTGGTAGTATCTTCACAATACCATTCCTTCCTTTTAGTGTTTTCAACTCCTTTATCAGTTCCCAACTCTTCTATCAACCCTTGTAATGCAGCCAACATGGTCTCAGGTATGCCAGGCTTTGACTGGTCTGTCTCAGTAGACTCGGCTGGTATCTTTTGAATGACCTGAGCTTCAGAACTCTCTGGCTGCTCTGGAAGCTTCTTGGGTAAATCCTCTGTGATTTTTGCCGCTAGTTCTCTCTACTCCTACCATTCATCAACCACCTTTTCTTTACCCTTGGCCTTCCATACCTCTCTCTACTGAGCCCATTTGCTACTTCCAACAGTGACTGGTTTTGCTGGATTTTCTAGGATTACCTCAATCACTACCTCTTTACTTCGTGTAACTGCTCGTACTGGGACTAATTCACCTCAATAGCTGCAGTCACAGGTGTTTCTGGACATTGAGCTGTGAAATGCCCATACTTACCACAAGTATAGTAATTCATGCTTCGACTCTGGAAATTACCACGTCCTTGGCCCCAGCCAGTACCCCCTTGGTATCTGCCGCGCCCTGTACAAGTACCACTGGTACCTGGTTTCTCTTCTTGAGAATCACTGGTAGTTTCCACTCTTACTAGTTTGGCATTGGTAAATGCCACCATTGACAAATCTTTTCCCTTCTTGAAATGATGAATTCAAATACCATAATTATTCCATAGATGGCCATACGATTTGCAATAAGTACACTGTGGGCACTCATTGGAAACATGGTCCTTAGATTTACACTTTGAACACCAAGTTTCCATTCTTCTCACCAGTTGTCTGGTCTGGCTAATTTCAGCAATTTGCCAGGCCATCTCTTCAATCTTCCTAGACCAAGATCCCTTCTTAGTCTTATCCTTGGTCTTTTCATCGGAGCTACTCTCAAAACTACTGGAAGCTCCACTAGAATCAGAATTGTCAGTAGAAGGACCGCTACTACTGGACCTCCTCTTCTTATGACTCTTTTCCTTCTTAGCTTGTTGTTCCAGCTTCAGGACTCGCTGCACCAAATCATTGAATTTCTTTGTTGGTGCTGGCACCTCCTATTCCCTAAGCTTCTTGCTGCGAAAGCCATTCAAGAGCCATGCTCGCAATCACTTTTCAGATGGTGGTTCCTGCATTTGCCTATTCAACTCCTTGAGTTTCTCAACATAGCTTCTGACTGACAATTTCCTCTGCTTAATCTTATCCAGTTCACAGAGTATATCCTCATCACCTCTGTTGTCTAAATATTCCAGTCTGAAATCTTTAAGGAGTTTATTACATGATCTGAGCTCGTAGGTTGGGTAATGGTAGTACCACTTCCTTGCTGCCTCCTTTAGTGTTTGCGGAAAGTATTCACCCTAGTCATCTTCATCAATATTTTTCAGCTCTGCATATTTCTCAAAGGCTTGGATATGAACACATGGGTCATCCTTCTTTCCCCCTTTGAACACGGGAAAAGAGATTTTCAATGAAGATGTGTAATCATGCCAATCAACATCATTTCTTCCTCTTCTCTTCTTGGGGTCTTGACGCTTTTTAGAAGCTTTCTTATAATTGTCTGTGTTTGCATCCCAATTAATATCTTCCTCCATCTTAGTTGCTGTTTCCTCCCTGGCTTTTCTATTGGAACTATGGTGACTTCCTTTACTACCTTTGGCTCCCTCGTCCCCCTGTCTGGACCGAGAATTGTTAGCCTTGCGTGCTTCCCTTTCTACCCTTTTGCGTCTGGACTGACTACAATGCTGAGAGTCATGTGCCTCATTAGCATGACTGTGATCCTCTTGAGACTCAATGTCAGTTACTTGTTCATTGTTGGGGTCAGAATCTCTTTCTGACTCCTCAGGGCCAGGGTCAATGCAGTAGGATGGTTTCCGGCCACGCCTGGGTTTTGGTGCCATTAATTTCAGCTGAAAACTTCAAATTGGGAGAGGAGTTTTCTGGTCAACAAGCAACAGATCTAGCCACCGTGATCACCAAAATGGAATTGGAGTTGATATCTTTAGATAGCTGATTCTAGTGTTAAAAGTTACAGCTGCTGGTGATTTGTTAGTTCAGATAGTAGAACTGGAAGAGAAGATAGAAATTGAACTGGAATAGTTATATGAATTGAAATACATCTACTAAGATGAGGGACAAATTGAATGACTGGGAATAATGTTCAAATTCAGATTCAGATTCAGAGAGAATGAGTACAAGGTGTATATGGATGAAGTACACTGGATTACTGTATTAAGGATTCCAGGTGAAGGATTAAAAATGAAGATAATGTAGCTCAGGAATAGCTCAGGGCTAAAACCACACAACTAAGGGTAATGAGTCAAAAGATAAGCAGAAGTATAGTCGACAACAATTGCCAACCCGATTACAATGTAATGGGTCCTATTTATAGGCCTTTGGAGTTAATGTGGTAACCACCATGGTAATTACTGGTCCGCTGTTTGGCTTACAGGAGCCGGTTCCCACCTAGTGAGATTGCCTTTGCCATCTACAATGGTGTCAAGGATATCAATGAGAGACTTATTTTTGCAGGTTAAGTCATTTCAGACAGTTCCCTTGTGCAGACTGTTCTTGATGCCTTACCAGATTCTTACCAGATTCTTACCAGATTCTTACCAGACTTTTGCTAGTACTTGGAGACTTATGACCCAAGGAAATCCTGAAGTTGTCAAGTTTGATGCATTATACACATTGCTATTGCAAGAGTCACTTTCTAGAAAAAACAAGACTAGGCCGCTTGTAGTTGAACAGGCTTTTATTGCTCTCAAAGAAAGGGCGGTAACAGCGATGTAGCCACTTATTATGGTTCTGATGTGAGTGGCAAAACTTATGTTGCCAATGCTTCTGCTATCAACACTTCGTCTGGAAATTCTGGTGATAAGGGCAAAAAGAAGATGCGTTGCCATTCTTGTAAAGCTAATGATCACTTGATCAAGCAGTGTCCTAAGTTGAAGGCCAAAGAGGCTAAGAAGAAAGAGAGGGTTCCAATGCAAATGCTGGTTCCACTGCAAATGCAGCCATTGTTGAGTCTTCTGTGAAAGGAGACTGTGATGCTGATGTTGATGCAGAATGGGATTTTAGCGCAGAGTGTACCTACAACTCTGTTTTCCATAATGCATGCTTGTCAGTTGCTGCATATTCACATGTGTGGTATTTCGACAGTGGTGCTACAAAGCACATTACCTCACATCCTGAATTGTTCACGTCTCTCAAGTCTGTACCTCATGGAAATTCAATCACTTGTGCCAACAATGCCTCTTATCCAGTCCAGGGATTTGGAAAGACTGTGCTTACTGCTGCAAATGGCAGTTCCTTCACACTTGTTGATGCACTTTATGTACCTGGGATCAAGAAGAATCTCTTGTCTGTAAGTATCCGCACTTGCTAGACTTGGACTTGTAGTCAAATTTGTGGATGTTTGTGGGCCCATGCAAACTCCATCCTTGGGCAATTACCTGTACTTCGTGATTTTCATTAATGATTACTCCAGGCATGCATGGGTATTTCCGCTTAAAGCAAAGTCCGAAGTTTTTATGTGCTTCAAACAACTTTTGGCTATGGCTGAAAATGTATCGAAATGTACTATGGGTACCCTCCGTTCTGATCGAGGGGGGGAGTATATATCTCATGAATTTAATGCATTTTTGGCTAGTCATGGGATAAAACACCAATATACAGTGCCTTATACACCTCAAAAAAATGGTGTTGCTGAGAGGAAAAACGGGTCACTTATGGAAATGACAGGATGTATGGTCAAAAGTTAAGCTTTGCCACATTATTTTTGGCTTGAGGCCATCATGTGTGCCACTTATGTACTAAAAAGGTGTCCTAAAAAAGCTTTGCAGTCTATTACTCCATATGAAGCATGGCATGATAGAAAGCCATCTATTGAGCACATGAGTGTTTTTGGCTGTTTGGCATATGCTTTGGTGCCACAAACACAACGCAGAAAATTGGATGATAAGGCTGTCAAATGTATTTCTTTTGGTTATAGTGCTGAAAGCAAAGGTTATAGGTTGTATCATCCACAAACAAAGCGTATTTTGCTTTCATGGGATGTAGTGTTTGTGATTCTATTCAGCCCTTGCTGTCATTTACTAGAGACAATAGTGTAAGCTCACAGGACATTTATGATACTTTGTTGCCTCTTTTCAGTGGTGGAAATACAAATGTAAGTTCTAATGAGGCAAATGTACAGTCTATGGGGTTTTTTGAAAATGTTACAGATTAGCCTATTACTGATGCAGATGTACATGATGTACTTGATGAGGAAAGGGCTGAAAATGAGCAGGCTAGAGGTATGCCAAAATGGATGGTGCACACTTTGCGTGATAGTAAATTGGATGCACCTTTGTCTAGTTGTACTCAATCAGGCTCTTGCCATGCACCTTATGCATCAGATTGTTATGCTTTGGCTGTGTCTAGCTTACATGATGTTGAGGAGCCTCTGTCTTTTGATTAAGCACAAAATTCAAAAAATTGGATGGCTGCCATGCAATCAGAATATGATCCACTTATAGAAAATGACATATGGACATTATGTGATTTGCCTTTTGGCGAAAAGGCCATTGGTACGAAGTGGGTTTACAAGTTGAAACGCAAACCGGATGGTGAGATCGATCGCCATAAGGCTCGACCTGTTGCAAAGGGTTATGCACAACAAAAAGGCATAGATTATGAAGATACTTTTGCTCCCACTTGTCATATGACTACTGTGCATTTTCTATGTGCATTGGCAGCTCATTTTGGTTGGAACGTACATCAATCAGATATTGTTACTGCTTTCTTGAATGGTGACATATTTGAGGAAATTTATGTAACGCAGCCTCGTGGTTTTGTCAAGAAAGGACAAGAGGACAAAGTGTGCAAATGTAACAAGGCTTTGTATGGGTTGAAGCAATCTCCTCGTGCTTGGTATGAGAAAGCTGACACTCATTTGGTCAAACAAGGATTTTGTCACTGTCCAACAGAAAGCACATTGTATGTAAAGCGTGAAGGTGATGTACTTCTCATGGTGGTTCTTTATGTAGATGATTTGCTGATCACTGGACCAAATGAGAGACATATTGATGAATTTAAGGCTGATTTGAATGCTACTTTCAAGATGAAATATTTGGGGCTGTTGCATCATTACTTGGGTATACAGTTTAAGCAGTGTGATGGTGGTATTGCCTTGTGTCAGAAAAGTTACATAGAGACATTGCTATGTAAGTTTGGACTTGAGGATTACAAACCTATTGCCACTCCCATGGAAACAGGTTTGAAATTAAGTTTTCATGATGTTGGTGATCCTACTGATGTCACTCTTTACCAAACTGCTATTGGATGCCTCATTTATGTATGCAATACGAGGCCAGATATTCAGTTTGCAGTCTCACAGGTCAGCAAATTTATGCATAGCCCAGGGTCTAAGCATTGGCAGACTGTCAAGAGGATTTTTTGCTACCTTAGTGTCACTTTACATCTTGGCTTGTTTTATCCCAAGGGGGGATCATTGCCACCAGACTTACATGCTTTTCCGGACTCAGATTGGGCTGGTTGTTTTGACATGCGAGTGTCCACAAGTGGTTTTTGTTTCGTGCTTGGAAGTTCATGTATATCATGGATGAACAAGAAGCAACCTGCTGTGGCCACTGTGAGTTGTGAGGCTGAGTACATGGCAATCTTCATAGCTACGGTTGAGTGTGTATGGCTCAAACGCCTTATGGTGGATTTGGGTGTTGGATAGGACACTACCATCACTATCTACACTGACAGTCAGAGCGCATTGGTAGTTGCAAGGAACTCAATTTTTCATGCTCGCACAAAGCACATTGAGGTGTATTACCACTATGTCAGGGAGAGGCTCTCAGCATGAGAGATTAGCTTGGCTTATGTGCCAACACATGACAACCTTGTAGATCTTTTCACAAAGGCATTGTCTTGTGATAAGGTCGAAGCTTTCCGCAAAGCTTTGGGCTTACTCCCCTTTGTGGACTGATCATGTCCTCGGGGCATGGCACTTCCCTTTACTCATGTTCCAGCTCTTGTTCACCGCATCACTCCAGGGGGGATTTGTTACCATATACATGTGGTAGTGATGTGTGTGAACACACTAGGACCAATGGGGCATTTTTTCCCTCTTTAGGAGGTTTTTTCCCCCGTGCATTGTATATACGCCCATCAGTTTAGGGCTATCTATCTTTCCATTGCACACCAAGTAGCACACTCTCTATTGTTTGCCTTGAGCTTCCTTCATCTTCTCCAAGCTTTGTGTGTTTCTCTGCAAGCCTAATTCCAACAGCCAGATTCACAAAAAGACAAATCTTTCCTCTTCAAGAGGAAAGATGAGAAAGTCTTTAGTGTCTTCTAGGAATTCCTTGCGATGGTCAAGAACCAATCAGGCAAGAAGTTGAAGGCTTTGCACAGTGATAACGGGAGAGAGTATGTCTCCACCAAGTTTAAGGACTTTTGTAGTAAACAAAGCATTAGGAGGCAGTTTACTATACACCATACACATCTACTCAAAATGGAGTTGTCAAGTGCAAAAATAGGACTATTTTGGAGAGGGTCGCTTCCATTCTATCTATGGAAAATTTACCTTAAGAATTTTGGGAGAAGTTGTTATGACAGTGGTGCTTATAATCAATAGGTTGCATAATGCACCATCGAACTATAAGATTGCACAACAAATGTGGACATGCAAGAAGCCTAATTATGATAGATTATGGGTGTTCGGGTGTGAGGCATTTTCACATGTGCCTAAAGAGCTTCAAAAAAAGTTGGACCCCAAGTCACACAAATACATCTTCATTGGCTATGGTCCACATAGAGAGATGGGTTATCATCTCTAGCACTTGGAATCTCACAGAGTTATTCACAACTCACAAGTGATCTTTAATCAATAAAAAATGTATAGACAATTTGTGAAAGAGGTTGAGTATCACAAAATAAGATTTGAGGATGTAGCCTCAAGTCTAGTTATGCAAATAGCTCAGTCTACCACCAGTGATGTATCGATCTCTAGTAATGCTCCATAAAGATCTACTAATGCTCATGAGAGAGTAGAGTCTAGCAGTCAGGCAGTGAGAAGATCCACCCATCTCTCTTGTACCTTTGAGTGTTTCAACGAAGGCTAGACTATTTTTTGGTCACTGGCTACGAAGAGCTTACCTGCTACCAAGAGGCTATTGAGATGGAAGATAGAAAGAAGTGGGAGCATGTAATGCAATCTGAGTATAACTTAATTGTGGAAAATGAAACTTGGAACTCATAGAGTTTCCAGAGGGTAAACAAGATTTTCTCTCCAGTAGTCAAGATGACTGCATTGTTTTTGGTGATTGGACTCATAGCCATTGAGGACATGGAATTTGTTCAAATGGATGTGAAGATAGATTTCCTTCAGGGAGATCTTGATGAGGATGTCTACATGAAACAACTAGAGGGTTTGAAGTCAAACCTAAAAAGCCTATAATGGTAGAACTAGTGTGTAGATTGCGTAAGGCATTGTATGGACTAAAGAAGGGCTCAAGGCAATGGTACATGAGGTTTGACAAGTACATGCTTCCCAAGGTTATGCAAAGAGCCAAGAAGTCATTGCTTGTATACCCAAAAGTTGAACGATGGTTCACTTATTGTCCCGATACTTTATGTTGATGTTATGCTCATTGCTGAGAAGTCTAAAGATGAGATTTCAACATCTTTGAAGAAGTCACTTACCACTCATATTTCTATGAAGAATTTGGGAGATGCAAGTCACTTTCTTCGTATGTATATCGAGAGGGATAGAAAACGTGAAATGTTGGAGTTTCTCAAGAAGCATATACTCAACGTATATCCACAAGGTCTTGCAACATTTTAATATGCAAGGGGGAAGGCTACATTGAGTACGCCAATGCAAGCATATGAAAAACTTAGCAAGAATGATGCTCCCACGTTTGATAGTGAGAAAGCAAAAATGGCCAAGGTTTCATATTCTTTAGTAGTCGATAGTCTTATCTATGCCATGGTAGCCACGAGACTTGACATTGCTTTTGTAGTGGGAGTGGTTAGCAGATTTATGGAAATCCTAGTAGAAAGCACTGGGAAGTAGTGAAGCACATCTTGCAATATCCAAAAGGTGTGGTAGAAAAGTGCTTATGCTTTGGTAACAGTGATGCATCCAATGTGGGTTACACGGATGCGAATTATGCAGGTTGTGTGGATAGTCAAAGATCCATGTCTGGCTATGTTTTTCTATTTGTTGGAGTAGCCGTGTCATGGAGATCATTTCTCCAAAATTGTACGTCATCTTCCACCACAAAGGGAGAGTATGTGGCAAATTTTGATGCTAGCAAGGAAGCTGTGTGGTTAGCTCACCTAGTGCTTAGACTTCATTATTGCATTGTGATAGTCAGAGTGCGATTGTGTTAGCAAAGAACCCCATACTTCACTCCAAGTCAAAACACATGTAGAAATTAGCTATGATGTGATATGCGACATATCGGATTGCAAGCTCATTGAGCTAGTCAAGGTTCATATGAATGAAAACCCTGTGGATGCTCTCATGAAGAGCCTACCCTTTGAACGGTTTGCACATTGCATGGAGATGATGGGTGTAGGGTGAAGCCACATGATTGCTTCACAGTTGTACATATGTACAACTTATTATAGCCACTTGGGCCATGTTGGCCTTCAAATGGGAGATTGTTATGGTTCAAACCAACTAGATGGACACCCATCACACTAATCTTATCTATATTTTGACCATATAGAACAATAAGTAGTAGTGAGGCATAATTCCAATCCTCATTAAGAAATCCACCAACATGGTGTGTTTGGTCTTTTTCTCCCTCTCACTCTGCATGCACCACACACTCTTTTGAATTGTCATTAAGTGCATGAGTACAATCTTTTCAAGTCCTTCACTAGATAAGAGACATTGGTGTGTAGTGATAATATTCCCATTGGGGAAAACATTAAGAGAAGTGAACAAGTCACAATGAGATGTAATGTGCTTTGTAGCACCACTAGCAAAATACCACACACGTGAATCGATAG
The DNA here is from genome assembly GCF_014529385.1 of Adiantum capillus-veneris. NCBI lineage: Eukaryota > Viridiplantae > Streptophyta > Polypodiopsida > Polypodiales > Pteridaceae > Adiantum > Adiantum capillus-veneris. The sequence goes on from NC_140932.1 coordinate 94,052,495, forward strand.
TCTCAATCATGCATGCATCATGGATAGAAGGGTCATAATGACACTACATTCTAAAAAACCCATTTTGCATCAACAATAGAATTTCAATGTGTGCACTTGAAGAAGACTCAATTTATTTCATATGTGCCTCTTTAGCCATTTAGCTTAGGAAATTGCTTTATCAGATGATTACCTGCTTTGCAATAGTTGCAATGAAGCATTTTCTTTTCTCTTTCAATAGATTTACCAAATGCATTGTTGTTGTGGGAGGCATTTTGTTATAGATAGTTCTATACCTAAAGAAGGAACATTACAAGTAGCAACATTGTTATTGCTACCTCTTCTTTGTGTAGCAACAAAAGTTTGATCAGCAGCATGTTGCATAGCCCTATTGGTTCCTAACATAGCCTCTTGTAATAGCAAAGTGACCAACCCATCAGACGTGACACCATTACCATTTCCCTCTGTAATAAGCCTCAAAGTGTAGGTAAAAGTCTAATACAAATTGGATAATGCATCCAAGGTAGTCCGTATAAGTGAATGTTTGAGAATAACTTCACATATAGAAATAAGCTGCTCATTTTGATATCATCGATTTCAGTAAAAAAATTGTCCATTCCATCTTCCTCATGCATGAATTTTGATTCTAGCAGTTTACACAAAAATGATATTTTTGCCTCATTGCGACTTGCATGACCCAACAAGAATATTCCACGCCTATTTTGTTGTTTTGGCTGAAGTGAGGAGTAGTGGTGCAATTGATGAATAATACAATCAATACATGTACATGTATTATTTAATAAATTGTATGTAAAATGTTGTGTACTCATATTATACGTGTATGTCCATATAAAACATAATTCAATCAAAACCTTTATATTCAAAAAGGCACCAACAATAAGAAAAACAGTCAGGGGGCCCTCCATTGCGAGCCCTCCATTGCGAGCTTGTCAAAGCACTTGTGAGCACTACCCACACCCTCTCTCCTCTTCATTTTTAGCTTAAGGTGATGTATAAACTCTTTATGTTCATCTATCGATTACATTTTTTTGTTCTAACCCTATTGTTGTAGAGCATAGTCTCACACTTCTGGGTTACTTTACAGGTTTGTACGCTATCTCTAACTATGTAGACCACACCATCACATTGTAAGGAGGGTTTAGTGAGTTTTAGATTCCTCATTTCTAGCTGTGCAAACCACTACATTGCAATGCAGGGAGGGCTTATGTTTGATTAAACGCTTTGTCTCTGGCTGTACCACCGTGTTACACTACAGAGAGGGATTAAGGAATGATGCACACACTTCTTGCAACAAAATAATTGACCATTTGTCCAATACAACTCATTATATACTCAATGAAAAATAGAGGATGTCCATAATTGCCACACTTGCCAAGTTCACACACACACACACACACACACACACACACACACACACACACACACACACACACACACACACACACACATTTAAACATGACAGTTGGTTCTTACCCTTAGTAGATGAGAGATCTATAAGTATGTACCCAACATGCTTTATATAAAGCGTCATGCTTGCAAATAAAGCGTCATGCTCGCAAATTTCCGGTCATCTCTCTCCCTATCTCTCTCATAAAAAATATCGATCTTACAAAACCAATGTGCGCCATCCTTTGAACATCTAACTGGTTTTCTCTTACTGGGACTATCAGCTACACGCATGAAACAGTTGTATCCAACCTTCTTCGGATACACAATGGAGTGCACATGGGCTCATGACCTTCTAAAGTTGGTTGAAAATTTAATGATTTTCCTTTTTTCTTGAGAATCAGAGGTTCTATTTTTAACCTTATCTCCCTTTCGCTTGTTTAAAAAAAGACCTTGCAAATTTGTTTGTTTTTTTTAAAAAGAGAGGGATAATCTCTTCAGAATTAGCTTTCCTAATGGGCAATCAAAAAGCATTTAAATGTATACGATGGTTAAGAGCATTACCTGTACATCAAATGCTAATTCTGTGCTTTCACACTCATTGAAAAGTCCGTTGCTATTGCTCATAACTGCTTGCATGTTCCAAGCTCTCATAAAGTGCCGATTTTTTTGTTCACCTATCCATCCTACTCCCGCTTAACTTCCCCCCTTTTTTTCTAGCTTCGATGGTCACGGCATCAAAGTCTCTCACGATTACTGTGCACACAAGCCTCCTCAATATCTCTCCTTGTGCAAATTTTGAGTCCTGCATTTGGCTCACCAGCAAAACCACACACACACACACATGATGGTGACTTGCACCATGCCTTGCTTATGCATGAAGGCATTCTCTCTCTTTCTCTATCTCACACACATGCATGCTTGCATTCACTTGCTCTGGCCAGGTCAAAGTTTGTGATCCAGTTCTTGCTCGCCTAACACACACACACACACACACACACACACACACACACACACACACACACACACACACACACACACACACACACACACACACACACACACACACATCTTGTCATATGAAGGCACCTATGGTAGAATTCTGTAATTTGGTGGCAACATTTTGGTGGCCTTTGAAACTCTCTTAACAGATGTACCATTGGTGGCCTTCATAACCTCCCAAGTGGATTCACGTGAAAAACCAGCTGTAGCAGGGCTTTTTCTCTTCAAAGGGGTTATTGTTCCCACCATCAGAGTCTCCAGCACTTATTGACAAACCTCAAAGTGGTTGCGCACACAAGAAAATCAAATGCTCGACCTTGGATTTGACCATGCAGCTTTGGGTCTCTAACCTTCTCAGAACCTCGGATTATAAGAGTTTGGTTTCTATGTCTTGCTTGCCACAGATCTTGGATTCCATGCAGGATACACACATCATAACCCAGTGTATTCTCCCCTCGTATTGTCACACAAACACATACACATGCTCTAATAGTTCAACCATGATCCACTCAAACGCTGAATGCCTTCGCTTCATCGTGTACAAACAAAAGGGAATCATCATCATACAAGTAGGTGCATCTGCACCTACTCAATAAAATTGGAGAGTATAAATACTTGCAATTTTCTCTGGAATACCATTTTCTCTTACATTTTTCTATGTCTAATTTAGATGAATAGAGTATAGAAACAAAAATACACATTAACATACTTTTGATTGATTCCAATTGCCCGGTTTTCTATTTATGATGCCATTAATCTCAGGTGAAGGTCTCATAAGAGATAACAACTTATGAAACCTTAGATGAGGGTATGTATGGACATAACAGTAAATGGATTTGTGGAAAATCTGATCAAAATACAAGTAGAATATTGGATATTTTTTGAATTTTTGTTATACAGATATATACTCACTCTATGATGAAAAATTGTTTGTTTTTTTCAAGCAAGATAGCCACAATAGAGAAAAATAACGAGGTCTCTTCATTATTGGCTCTTAAATAACATGAGCATATGTATATACACCTTTTAACGTTCTTTATATGCTATTGATGTCCACATATTGTTTAGTCGGTAAGTATGATAGGTACTTCCTCATGTTATTATGGAAAAACTATATATAGCTTCTAAACCTAAAACACACTCACATGCAAACACGTATTAGCAAGTACATAATCTGGTTTTGAGTAAGTAAATGTTATTATTAAGGTTCAAAATCTTTGTTAATTTTGGTTTGCTCACTTTGAGACTTGCAGGAAAAAGTCTACATAATTTGACATGATCTAGTTAGGATATGGTTTTTGGAAATGCCACTACCTGGGTTGCCTACAACCTCATGTGAGAATCTCAGGGGTGATGGCATTGACTGGTTTCTTTAACATAATCAGCAGATACTGAGGAATGGCTGCCAAAATTTCTATACATTGATTTGCATACATAGACTAGTGTATATATGGTTGTTAACCATCGGATAAATAGATGAAAGTTGGTATCTTGTATTCAGGGAAACCATGCCCATCATGTGTGACTTGAGGATATTGTAGCTTCATTTAGGGATACCATACCCAACTTTATTAACTGGGCACTAATTTATCTTCTGTTCAAAGCTACCAGGACCGTATGCATAGTCGTGACATAGTAGATAAATGCCGTAACATACTAACCATGCGATATATACCTAATGTATATCTCATATTTTTTGAAATGATTCTTTATTATTTTTAATTGTTAAAATTGTACACTTTGGCTAGATGTAGTCTCAAACTAAGATGTAGTCTCAAACTTCAGTGTGTTGGGGCTTTAATAGTGATATATATGGGACCCAAGTTTCACAAATTTGATTTAATTTTAATTGCTACCCTAATGTGGAATGGAAGTCCAACAACAATAACTTTACATGAACTTAGTCCTAGACACAAAGTTCTTATACTTCTATGCAAGAACTCACTTTTGATGAAGGTAAGTAGAGTAGCTAAATTACAATTTTAAAGTGCTTTTTGATGCTATCCCTTCTTGGTAGATAAATGCATAACCTTGTAAACCAATGTTTGTAATTTACTTTGAAATTAGTTTGATGATTGTTAAAAGAGCCTTAATCCTCAAGTGGGGGTCTCGGATGAGATGGCATTAGATTGGACTTTTGAGAATTGATCCAATTTACAAGGGAGATGCTGTTCAATTTTTCTGGAATTAAAATACATATATATTATCGTAAATAAATGTCTTATTTTCAAAACATAAATTCGATCTATGTTATCTTGTTAGTTTTTGTTGTAATTTTTGACACCGATAACAAGGGGAGAGAGTCGTTGACACCTATATTCCCATGTAATGCCAGTTTTGACAAGCTTGTGTTTCTTGGATGGTGACATGCAAGAGATTCTTCCCTTGGGATTGCAACAACAATTGCATCAAGAATAGAAGATCATCCACTGTTCGATTATTTTTATTAGTGATAGATGACCCTTGTATATGATTCTTTGATAATAACATGTAATACACTATAGATCAGTATCAAATTTAAATGTCAATTGTAGTCTTAACTTTATCTACTTGTTATCTAATGTATACATAAGATTTGGTTATTTACACGTTGACTCGTCTATAGTCCATTGTATGGTTCAATAGTTTGTGAAATCAAATTATTATTAGATTATCTTTCTTAAACACACAAACACACACACACACACACACACACACACACACACACACACACACACACATACACACACATACTTGTTTCTAGCTAGCCTTTGATCGGGTTAGCACCATACAATGGGCCTATACGTGGTATAATTTTTTTGAACTTGACCCACCTAACCCAAAGGGAGGGGTTGGGGCCACGGCTCCTAATCTAGTCAAGCACATATATCATATAATTCTATTACCTTAGACTGTCATATTCTCTTTGACCCCATCCTTGACAAAGTAACGTAATTAGTTGGCTTTTTTAGGAATGGGATGCGTATATAATTCAGCACTATTGACACCACTTTACCAAAATGGTAACCTTTTTCCATATGATTAATGCCTCTTTGGACACTTCATAATGATTATTTGGATATTTTTGTCGCTAAATTATTCATATTTGGTTGGGGTAGGGTTCCAAATGGTGGGCCCTATCTCCCTGTAAGGTCTCCACCTTTCAAGCTGCAGAGGGATGAACTCAAAGTTTTAGGGAAAAGCATTGGACTTACAAACAGGTAAAGCACTATTTCAAAAGCAATAAAAAATGGTATTTTTGGAATCTTAAGCATAGCAAACACTAGGCTAGAAATTTTCAGATTTAAATTCGGACAAAAATTGACCCCGCTAGTCCTTTCAAAAGATTCAATGTAAATTAAATTAGTAAGAAAAATTGAATGGTTGCAGTAAACATTTAAGCATAGACTTTACTAAACACCTCCCAGATATTTACAAGATATTTACCAATTAAGCAAAAATAGGTCAAAATATAGCAGAATTGATATTTTAAAGATGGCAGGTAATGGGAGGGTCATCACTAACCTGCCCAGGGACTCATTTAGCAGCAGGGGGCACCATCTTGAGCTGTAGGGCTGCTTGAGCTGCAAGAAATTGCCATTTTTAGCGTATGAGAGCTTATGAGTGCCCAAAAACATATAAATAAGACCCCTTGCTTCACATTTTAGACAGACTCGGAGCCTTGGCAAATTCTCTCTCATCTAGAGGGACCTCTACACAGAAATCACTAGAGAGCAAAGTTGTAGTTGGTTAATCAATGGTAATTAGCACTAACGTTTTTTAATTAGTAAAACTAGGTTAACCTATTTATAATTTTCTTAATTAATTGAAGATTAAACCTCTATATACTCTAAAATTCTCTCCTGATTCAAACTTCTCTGCTGATTATTGTGATTAATCTTAGGGATACTAAGCTAATTAATTATTATATCATATTAGGATTGAAATTACTCATTTTAACCATAAATTAATGATAATTATACTAATTAAGTTTAGACTAAGATCAGATAATTATCAGAGCTTTGTTAAACTATCATTATGCTAGAAAAATTATCTTGTAATTTTTTGATTAATTTTCATAATTAATTAAGAAAAATTACATTATTTTTAAGAGAAACGTGAATGAGAAAATAATCAAACTAATCCAAAATGCTTTGAGATATTTATCAGAGGTAAATCACATCTTAATAAACCCGTGATAATTATCTTAATCTTAGATAATTAGTTTACCTAATTACCTTAATAGAATTACACTGTTTTTAAAGGAAAATAAAAAGGGAAAAATAGAAAGTTTATTCAAAATTATTTGAGATAATTATCAGAGGTAAAACACATGTTAATTAACTAGTGATGGTTATCTTAACCTCAAATAATTAGTTTACCTAATTATCTCAGCAAAATTACACTATTTTTAGATGAAAATCAAAAGGGGAAAATAGAAAATTGATCCAAAATACTTTGAGATAATTATTAGAGAAAAAAAACATCTTATGAAACTCGTGATAATTATCTTAACCTCAGATAATTAGTTTAACTAATTATCTCAACAGAATTATATTAAATTTAGGAGAAAATAAAAGGGGAAAAATAGCAAATTAATCCAAAATGCTTTGAGATAATTATTAAAAAAACACATTTTATGAAGCTCGTGATAATTATCTTAATCTCAGATAATTAGTTTAACTAATTATCTCAGTACAATTATATTATTTTAAAGAAAAAATACAAGGGAGAGAATAGTAAACTAATCTAAAAAGATTTGAGATAATTATCAGAGAAAAACACATCTTATGGAACCCGTGATAATTATCCTAACCTCAAATAATTAGTTTAATTAATTATCTCATCAGAGAAACACTGATTTTAAGAAAAAATACAAGGGAAAAAAGAGCAAACTAATCTAAAAAGCTTTGAGATAATTGTAAGAGGAAAATAGCAAACTAATCTAAAAAGCTTTGAAACCCGTGATAATTATCTTAACCTAAGATAATTAGTTTAACTAAGTATCTCAACAAAAAAACACTATTTTCAAGGAAAAATAAAAAGGAAAAAATAGTAAACTAATCCAAAAAGCTTTGAGATAATTATCAGAGATAAAAATCATCTTATTGAACTCATGTTAATTATCTTAACCTCAAATAATTAGCTTAACTAATTATCTTAGTAGAAAAATATTGTTTTCATGGGAAAATAGTAAATTAATTTAAAAATATTTGAGATAATTATTAGAGATAAAATACATCTCAAGAAACCCGTGATAATCATCTTAATGACAAATAGTTAGTTTAGCTAATTATTCTAGTTGAAAAACACTATTTTTAAGGGTAAATTGAAGAAAGAAATTAGCAAATCTTGATATATGATTACATACTATTTATCAAAGTTAAGTTACATAATAAAAAGGTAGTGATAATTATGTCAAGGTTAGAAACCTAGTATAGATATTTATCTAAGTCAAATTATACTAATTCTAGCTGAAAACTAAAGAGGGAAATTAGTAAATCATGCTATATGATTACATGCTATTTATTAGAGCTAGAATACATGATGAGAAGGCCGTGATAATTTTGTCAAGGTTAGAAACTTAATATAGCTATTTATCTAAGTCAAAATATATAAATTTTGGCTAAAATTTAAAGCGGAAAATTAGTATATCATGTTATATGATTACATCCTATTTATCAGAGGTAGACTACATAAGAAAGAGATGGTGATAATTATTTCATGGTTATAAAAGCAGTATAAATATTTATTTAATTTAAAATGATAAGATAGTTACCAAAGGTAAAAAATATCCTTATCTACTTATGATAATTATATCATAATTAATTAGTGAGTTTAGAAAATTATAATTGACCAAAAGTTCTATTTTTAGCAAAAGATTAATTAAACTAAATAGACTTTGCAGTCAAAAGTTTTTAGGAAAATTATGGTAAGTGTAAACTTATGATATAAAGTTGAGGAAATGAAATCTTTAAGAGAAAATAAATAGAATAAATATTAAGCTCACAATAAGCAGATTCCAATCTTAAAATTCGATGGGAAAATTAGAAAAACATATACAAAATTATAAGAAAATTAGGATAGCTTAGAAAACCTTTAGGAAAGCTTTGGAAAAAGTTATCATATCTATATATACAAATAAGAAACTACTAGGGCAAGAATTTATCAATTAAGGCTATAAATTTAACTTAGATTTGGGGAGAATTGGATACAAAGGTTAAGTCTAGCTTTTGGATAATTTACCTAATGATTAGATGTCCTTTTTATAAGGATAAGAAGTTATGACATCTAAAAGGACCCAAGCCAATCCTACATCTGATGACGAGGACAGAGCTCTAAAAAGAACTAGAGCGTCACACGACGATGAAGCTAGGCCTAGTAGTAGGCCTACGGAGGAGAGTCTTCACGCACCAGCGCAACAACAGATGGCCGATCAGTTCCAGGTGGGTTTCCCATTATTCAATTAAGTCTTTAAATAGTTTAAGTTCTTTTATAAGTAAGCATTGCATGCGTAAGGAGTGAGTAAGAATAAGAAAAAGAATAATTGACCAAAAACGGAGGGTAACTTCAAACGTGCATTGTTTATAATGTGGGAAAGAATTGATTGGAAAAAATTGGTTGAATTAGGAAAGATATGATTGATCATCCTTAAGACAGCTTGTCTCAAGACACCTCCGACTCCTTGGTATATTTTGATGATAATGATGTCTCCAGCCACGGATAAGTCGGTTACCCCCATGAACGTTGAGTTTCTAGTCCGTGTCATGTCTTGATGTTTCTACATAAGTTAGGATATCGTTTTTTTAATCCTAGGGGAGCCGCCCGGTTGTATGAGCAACTGGTTTGGTGTATGGGCACCCGGAACCTTGGGTGGGGGTTTATCCACTCCGGATTGTGAATAAGGAATGGGTGCCGTTTTTTTTCACCCTTAGGTAGTCTTGAGACAAGAAGAGTACTGGTCATGGTTATTATAGACAATGTTCGATTGACAGTACCCTGCCTTAAGTTTAAAGATGTCTGTTTGCTAAAAGAATGTTTTCAATACTGTTTTCAAGGGCTGTTTTAATAAAATCCTGTTATGAATGATAAAAGGAATCATTATTTTAACTGTGATAAGAACGTGGTATTAATTAAATAACAAAAGAATCACGTGTGAGTGCGGGGTGGTAAGTGGGGATTGACTAAGGTTGTCAATCATGGATAGGTGGACCTAATTAGTCAGGTAACTATCCATCCCCGCCCACTAAAAACGTTTGGAAAACTTCTTCACTTGGAAGAGGAGTCCACCAGGGGTTGTGCCCTCACATATGTTAGGGGGAAAGTTGGTTGAGGATACCTTAGCAAAATTTGTGGAAGTTATAGGGCCGAAATAGTTTTTTTGGACTTTTAATACGTTGTCCCGTTTCCACTGCGAGACAGGACTAGGTCTTCTTTTAAGGCTAAAGACCCCAGCCATTGTTAATGGTAAAGGTATATTCCTTGGATTTTTCTTGTTTAGAGACTTTGATTTTTATCAGACCTAGAGACCTGTCAAGGATCCCATCCCGATCTTGGTATTGGCGGATTGGGGATCTCACACTCCCACCATGTGGATCCTTTCGTTAATGATGGGGGAGGGACACACACACACACACACACACACACACACACACACACACACACACACACACACACACACACACACACACACACACACACACACACACACACACACACACACACACACACATATTTCAACATAACAGCTGGTTCTTATCCTTAGTAGATGAGAGCTCTATATTGTTTGTACCCACACACACTTTCTATAAAGCAAGTCACGCTCGCACATTGCCGATCATCTCTCTCCCTATCTCTCTCATTAAAAATATCGAGCTTACAAAACTGAAGCGTGCCATCCTTTGTTTATCTAATTGGTTTGCTCTGACTGCTAGTATCAGCTACACGCATGAAACAATTGTATCAACCTCCTTGGGATACACAATGGAGTACACATGGACTCATGACCCTCTAAGGTTAGTTGAAAATTTAATGTTCCTTTTTTGAGAATTAGAGGTTCTATATTTAACCTTATCTCCCTTTCTCTTGTTAAAAAAACGGACCTTGCAAATCTGGTTTAAAAAAAAAGAGAGAGGGATAATCTCTTCAAAATTAGCTGGCCTAATGGGCGATTGAAAAGCATTAAAATGTATACAATGGTTAAGAGCGTTCCCTGTACATCAAATGCTAATTCTATTGCTATTGCTCATAACCGCTTGCATGTTCCAAGCTCTCGTAAAGTGCCATTTTTTTTGTTCACCTACCCGTCCTACTCTCGCTCAACTTCCCCTTTTTTTTCTAGCTTGGCCGGATCACGACATCAAACTCTCTCACGATTATTGTGCACACATGCCTCCTCGATATCTGTCTTATCTTGATTTCAAGTCCTACATTTGGATCACCAACAAAACCACACCCACACCCACGATGGTGACTTGCACCATGCCTTGCTTATGCATGGAGGCATTCTGTGGGATGGGTGTCTAGCCTCACTCCTATCTTATTGCAGATGTAGCAAGAAACACAAATAAATTGTCAATCCATGGGACAAAGTTGGATTGACTAGTGCATAGAGGCTACAAGAGGTTGTCAATCTCTTGGAAAACAACAAACAACTCGCATCTAACTCAGGCTACACTCAAGTGACTGAAATCACCAAAAGCCAATCGCTCATTAGCAAACAAACCACATCCGTTAGAGCATCAAATGACATCCAAACGTTATGAAACTTTTAGGACATGTTTATAAGACCTAAACACACATGCTTATGGTTTCAAATCTCACTTTAGATCAAGTGTAAAAATCACGATTATTAACATCAGAGGATTTTTGACCTAGTCATTTCGACCCAGAATGCATCTAAATGCTTAGCAATGATGCCCCAATACCTCGCCTATGCTTAGTTTTTGATTTTGAAATAGAAATTCCTCCTTATGATGAAATTGGGATGTCGGTCAGCGACGCCAACAACTACGAATTACTGTGAAATGCTTACATCAATGCGTAGAGCTCTTACCTGCGGTTGCAACCCAACAGACGCGACTGCAATGTGACAACCGAGGAGAGACTAGGAAGCGCGAGAAGGAGAGAAATGAGTGCCATTAGTTCACGCTGTGTATTTCATTATCCAAAACTTAAAAATAACTTACAAAAATTGGCTTTTATACCTTAGCCAAGGTTTTTGGTGGTCAAAACTAAGAATCTAGGAGCTCTAACTAAAGACATGTTGATACAATTTGGAAGCTTGTAGCCCCAGCTCATCGATTTCAAAGTTTATCCAAAAAATAGGAGTTACAATATTCTCGATTCATCAAAATAATAAATGTTTTTACAAAAAGAGCTCCGAAAAATAGTATCCAAGTTAGCTTGCTGCTAATATTCCTCCCCTCCTCGCCTGTGTCGTCCCTTCACACAGCTTTATGGGTTGAAATAATCTTCGGGCTGACGAATGGCGAGGCGGTCTTTAAGTGCATGGAGTGTCTTCTCATATCTGATCTTTCTTTCTTTGTTTGGAACTTGCAAAAATTGCATAGTGACTCTCTTCTTGAGCTCGATGGTTGAGTAGCCTATGAATTTGGAGGTGAAGTTGCTGATCACTAGCCCAAAAATCTTCATTCGCCAAGTGAAAAACCCTGTGTAAAATGCTTCCTTAAACGCCAACATATTATGAGATGGCAAGAACATGCAATGGGCGTAGAAGCGATAAAGGACTTCTTCGGAAGGTTGGCCGCTTAGGTTGTAGCATAGACACTTATTGCCCTCGAGGAAGGATATCTACGATGCTCCTGCTTGCTCTGGCTCATGAAAAGATTCAATGCATGTGAGTAGCATTCGGAAAATTTTGTAGAGCATAACACATGAGAGATTAGGGAGACTTTTGAAGAATGACATGGCGCCCGTTAAGTTTTCACCATGTAATCCTCTGTCGACTTTCCCTTTTTGGAGCTGGAAATCTCAGATAATTCAGCCATGTAGACCGCTTCTTTGTCATTGCCTCATGTGCTTGCCATGTGCTTACCCGTGGTACATGACAAAAGGTTGGGTCTTTCTGAAGAGTTGCAGGTGCTCTTGCGTACAAAATCAAATATCTGGGATTCTTATTCAACCAGATCTTTCTCCACTTGGGGTGGGCTTCATCTGCGCCTTCTGCTTGCATGTCTTTATATAGTTGTTCCTTAACCTGTAGCAGCTCTACCTTGATCAAGGGATGTGGTAGTGATTGTTGATGCCATTGTGCATTGATTTGGTTGAAGTGAGTTGGGTAACATTGACTGAATGGAGAGCTCTTAACTCCCAATCCATCGTTGCTTTCCATTGCTCATCCATTTCTTGTGCGACTTGTCCCTTAAGTGCATCTTCCTCAGCTTTTAACAGCTGGACCATTGGCACTTGATCGGCATCTGTGATTGGTACTTGAAAATCTTCTTCTCCATCAAACCCTTCTACCGGATGTGTTTCCATCTCAGCAAAAGAGACTGAGGGAATGTCAACATGAGGTTGTTCTGAAGTACCTTCTTCCTCTTGCATATCTTGTTGTCCATCTCGCAGTAGCTGATTAACTCTCTTGAGCTCTGCTATCTCCTTAAGCAGCTCTTTTTCTCTTTGTACCCGCATTAATGCAAGGTCTCTGCATTGTGACTACTCTAGCTTTAGCTAAAGCTCGAGATCTTTATTTTTCTTTTCCAGTGCTTTATACACTTTGTTTGTACCTTTGATCGAGGCAACTGTGGGATTTTATCTTATCTGTTGCAAAAAGGTTGCCTGATCATTGATCCTTTGATGTGAATATTGTAATGAAGCATTGGCCACGTCGAGCTACACTTGGATCTTTGAACTGACATAGTTGTAGTTAAGAGTTCGTTGGTAACCTTGTCAGTTGTTCATTCTTGGTCTTGCAGGTGTCTGATAACTTCATGAGAAGTTCAACTAGCTTTTCCATTTCATTTTGTTGCTTTTCTTTGGCTAGCTGGTGTTGTTCAACTTTAGCTTTCAACTCTTGGATGTATCTCTGCAGCTCGATGATGACAATCATCCTCTTCTCTAGTTCTCCTCACAGAGCATCTATTATCACCTCCAAATCTCTAGCCTTAGCACTGCGGCTAAGTGCTGGTGATCACATTTTCTCTGTCATTTCCTGCTTTTGTTTGGCATATTCGTTTACTTGGAGGATTACTTCATCATTTGTCTGCCAATCTTCTTGCTCTGTGAGCTGCCTAGATGTTTTAGCAGTCTCGGTGGGTGGCTCCTTGGTAGTTACTTTCGATTGCAGAGTGGTTTGTATGTGTGGTTGCCTTTGCTTCTTTGTCTTCTTGAGGCTTCATGGATGCCTCTGTCGTTTTGTGTTGGGTGGTTGTAGACGGTGTGGTTTCGAGTTCTTGTGCCTTTGGTTGCTCAAAATTGGCAGTCTCTTGTGGTTCAAGACTTCCTGCCCTTTTCGGTTCTAGCTCCTTTGCTTTGGCTTGCGCGGAAGTAGTTGTTTCCCGTTGTTCAAATCCTGCTGCTTCTTGCGGTTCAGGGTTCTTTTCCTTGGTTTGCTCTCCCTTAGTGGGTCTAATTGTTGGTGATGGGGGAGGGCTTGGCATGGGTGGTTGTTCCATAGTAGATGATGATGATCTGGAAGACATCTCACTTTGTTCTTGCTGGGCTTCACTTTGTTGGTCCGCTGCAACTTATCTTTGATGCTCTACCGCATCTTATAGTGCTTTTCTTTCAGCTTCTTGAGCTTCATTTAGTCTTAATGCTTTTGCTTCCGCGTACATGCGATCAAGAAATTCAGTGGGGTCCTCTACCTCTTTCCTTGCAGTGTCCTTTGTTCTCGATCCCTTTATCTCTTTTGGTACCCACTTTTTAGGGTCCTCACCTACAGCTTGGTGGCTTCTTTCATAGGTTTTTTTTTCCTTTCAAACCTCGCCTTTTTCTGCTGAGGCTCTTCTTGATGTGCAACCACTACTTTTCTTTTCATTTCCTCTATGCGGGCTCTTCTTTCCTCATTGTCTGAGCTTTTGCTGCTATGTGATTCAGGAGAGCTCTCTGAAGATTCTTCATCGGATGTGTAAACTCTTTTTGTGGACCTTGTAGCTCGAGGAGATGGCTGTGCAGACACAATCCATGTGTTTTGATCTAGGACAGGCGGCAAATTGTCTGCCATGCCAATAGCATGGTATGCTATTCTTGTGAGTACCACAAGTGCTCCCAGATAGGTTATCTTGCCCTCTTTCTTGGTACCCTTCAGTGTGGATAGCACATACTGTGCGTGATCAATAGGTTGCCTGGTTGTCGACTTCAACACTTGTGTGAAGGTAGTCGCAACTGCGTGATTGGGTGTTGTGTACCTTGGTGGTCTCTTTGCTAGAAAATGGAAGTGTTGATGATATAGCCGTGCTGGTTCTTCCACTTGTTTTTGGATGAGGTCAGCAAAGGTAGCTGCAACGGTCTCCTTGGTGAAGGTACCTACTGTCTTTCTGTCTCTATCCCTCATTGTCATCCCTTTGTCGGCAACTTGAGAGCCTCGGCCTCTATTTCTTTGGTTATTATTACTTCTATCTTCTACCCTTGCTGGTCAATAATCTGGGCTGACTCGCCTTCCTTGATTGTTGACCGGAGTTCATAGGCTTTCTAAAAGTCTACACCACATGGCTCTTGGTCGTATAATTCTTTGAGTCCAAGCCTTCTATTAGCTTCTTTTGTACGGACTTTGCCACGACATCATAGACTCTTTTGGCAACAACTGTAGTTCTACTTGATGTCCTTCTTCACTTTCAAATATGCCTGTAAAAATTGAGGTGTTGTGCTCTTCAATCTGTTCTTTGGATAGATATATTGCTTTGGCCGACTTTACTGAACCGGGGTCCAGTTGGTATGGTGGTAGCTCTTGCAGCTTATTTTTTTGAGTGACCCTCTTCTTGGCCTTTTTCGTAGCTTGCATTGCTCTTGTTAAGTGAATAGAGTGCCAAAGTTAGAAAATTTGGCACATTCCACTCTGAAATGTCCTTCAGTATGAATTGCTAACAAATGAGTCCAATTCGCTTCAAATCAATTTTTGAACATGCATATGGGACCCCCTTGACCCCTGCTGAATGGTCAACTGGTGATATACAAGTGTTCTATCATCTAGGGACATGCTACAATTCAAGTATGGTTTGATTTGGTTGAGCTGGCAGGCCACTATGGTCGGTTTTTAGTTGTAGGTCTTTGTGCACTGCTCGGATTCTAGGGTTTTTTCTTGGGGTTTAGGCTAGCTCTCGGCCATACAGAATGATCATTGATAAGTATAGAACTTACCCCTCATGTCTCTGTGAGACGGCGTTGTAAACAGGCAACTGTGGACTCCAAAAAATGCGCGCGAAGAAGGTTGAAAAGATCTCTCTCCAGGGGCGACAAGTAGAAATGAGGTGATTTTAGCCTACCTTGGGTATCTATACTCGGACTTCCCGAACCTTTTTTCCCCAAATTCCCTATTAGACCTACTAGGGCGTGAAATCTATGTTAGACTCAAAATTTTTCCCAATCTGATTCCTATAGCTCATTCTGCAAGAATTCTACAAAAGTAGGTATGGCCACCTAATTTAGGCTTCCCGCTTCCATCTGCCGATTTGTTTGACTTTTTTGTGTCTCTCCGCCTTGTCCATCTGATCATCAGCGTATCTTCACTTTTTCCATATGAGCTCATTTGCTATTTATTATTAAATTTTTACTTGTTTATTCAAAAAATCAAAGAAAATAACAAAATGTGCTAAAAAAGCAAAGTGAAAATCCAATAATTAAAAAAATTCATTGAAAAACATAGCTTTATTGTTTTTTGTTGTATGTCTCCATTTAAAAGTCCCAATATCAAGAAAAATGATGAAAATTAATAAAAAAGACTATTTTTTGATGATTTTACGATAGTATATACACTATTTATACTCATCGAGGATATTATCAGTTAAATTCTCCTGTGGATGATTTATAAGGACATTATTAAGTAATTTTGCAAAAAATCACACGTTAACATCAAACCTTTTTTCTCCCTCTCCAAACATTGCCCTTAATTATTTAGTTCCCTTCCACCCCTCCTAGATCGCGTACTCTGGGACGACAATGTGCATGGGTTGAACAATCGTGTCTATACATAGCCTTGGTTGACTCTACCATGCTTTGAAGCTCAATGCAATTCAAACCACTATGCTGTGTAAGAGTTGGGTCTTGAGTAAGTAACTCAAGGGTTCTGATGTTGAGGTTTTCGGATACTGTCTTCCAAAGAGAAAATCTTGTAGCTTGTGTGCTCTTTGCTTGATTGTCCTATTAAGATACTTTGGCATGCTGATTTCATGAGTTTTTGCTATTAGTAATGACTATTGTTGAGCTTTTACCCACCATTGATATCTTGGTCTTCAGATACTGTCTTCCAAAGAGCAAATCTTGTAGCTTGTGTGCTCTTTGCTTGATTGTCCCATTAAGATGCTTTGGCATGCTGATTTCATGAGTTTTTGTTATTAGCAATGACTATTGTCGAGCTTTTACCCACCATTGATATCTTGGTTTGCTCTGAGCAGAATGGTGTGGTGGAGTCTTTTGGGACTTAATTAACTCTCCATTGCTTGATCGGTTTTATAGATTACAGAGAAGATAAATGCTCCTTTTTCTTCCAAATATTTTGTGTTAAGCTCTCTGTTCAAAGATGCTCTCCTTTGTGTTTTGAACCTTGGAACCGTCTTTGGTACTGTTGATGATGCTTTGGGCACCCAAATTTGAATCGGATTATGGTTGAAAGCATGGTTTGGTGGTACAAAAGTTGTACCCATTTGGTTGTTTGCCACTTTGGTAGTTGTAGGGTTCTTGGAGGAGGGAACTTGCATTTGGACTTTTTAAAGGTTACATTTTAAAAGGTACGATTCAAACATTATAAAGCCGAGTGCAATCATGGTTTAGCAATATATAGTTTGTGATAGTGGTCACACGTTTGGGACTGATTTAAACTCTCTCTTTCCCTACCACACACGAGAGCACTTTGAACTCCCTCTCTCTCCCTACCGTGCGTGAGAGCACTCTGCAGGTTGTTGACAAACACCTTTGCCATAGCTCCCCTTGTGACCTTTCCTTCCTCCATTGCCCTCTGCCGACATGAGGACACCAGCCCGCAAATGTGCACCTAGAGCCAAACCCAAAGCTTCTGAAGGGAACCAGTCTAGCATAAAGGGGAGTTCATTTAAAAATCCTAGTAGTAGCCGCAATGAGCCTCATACGAACAAGAACAAGCGTCACAGCAGCAGTGGTACTACAGTCCCCAAAGAGAGGTAGAACATTGATCAATCGGAGATGACAGAGAGCATGGGAAAATCCTCTATTTCACAAGTGAATAGATCCACAACAAAGAAGAGGGGTAAGTACTGTTACTTTACATGGTTGGCAATGTACCATTTGGTTTGTTTTCATGATAATTAAGGTATTGTAAGACATTATTTGCATGGTGGTTGAATGTTAAGTACTTATTGGAACTATAGTGGCATGTCTAATTTTTTCCTCTTGCCGTGTATTAGGGAAAAACAGAATGGATGAGTACCCAATAGTCAACAAATTCTACTATACTGCGAAAGAATTACATGAGGAGTACAGTTTGAGTCTAGAAGGAAAGGTTGCTAAGGACTTATCTGACTATGATCTGCCAGATGATCAATGGCTTACTATTTTCCAACATCGGTATTAGAAGAATGCAAAGGTCTACCTTCACCATTTGCAACCTTCTTTCATTGATGATTGCAGGATTCTTTTTCATAAGGTGTACCAGGGTCCCCCATCATGTGGGGAGATTACAGCTAAGTTTGCTAGGTACTATGCTTTTGAGAAGTGCCATGCTACTAAAAATGACCCAGCGAGACATAAAATTGCATGTGCAAGGTTTGGGGAGAGTGTGTTGAGCATGTGCAGTAGTAAACCTGGAGGATTGGAGAGGAAGGTGGAAAATTGGAAGAGGGCTAATGGAGCATTTCCTGGTGGGCTATTAGGGTCTAACAAGAAGAGGTAGTACACACAGGGTGCCATCAATATGTGTAATATTGAAGAGGACAAAGTTTTGCAGTTTGAAACATTGACAGTAGATTACGTTTCTGATTTGGATGCTGTTGTTCGCGGAGTTTCGACAAGCTCTACCCAGAAGTTGAACAAGTTATTTGAGTTGAGGGCAAGTCTCCAACAAAAGAAAGAGAGTTTACTGAGGTTTGAGGGCTCAAATGCTGTCACCAAGAAAATTAAGGAGGTTATTTCTTTGTTCGAGCAACGCCTCGATGAACTACATCGGCAAGCTCCTTGTGATGTTGATGAGATAAAATATGTGGAAGTTGATATAAATGCATCAAAACGCATGCTAAATTGACTCGAAGGCACTGCAAAGATGAAGAATCTTGCTCTAGAAATGGAAATTGAACAGGTATTTTTACATGTGGTACCTCTTGTTCTTCATGTTATTTTTCTCTAATTGTGCTTGTCTGTAGTGCCATGTTCTTGCATGTAGTTGTATGCACTTGTATTTAGTGCCATATTCTTGATAGGAACTTTTGCTACTTGTCCTAGTTTATATCTCATACTTTTTGTACAATGTCATGAAAAAACTTGGGTACTATTTGAACTGTTTTGGTAATTTTGGTATATAGCTAGTTCTTCAAGTGTCCTTTGGTACATCGTGAATATTTCTTATGTACATTTGGTACATCTGGTAGGAGCATTTGGTACTTCTGTAGGAACATTTGGTACTTTACATTTGGTGCTTTTTGTTGGAACATAATATTTATATATGTGTATTGAGATGTACGTATCAGGTGCTGTTAAGTACCTTGGTTTGAACACAAGTAATTTCATTTGGTACTTCTTAAAAAATTCAATATTTTTGGGTACTTTGGAGTCCTTTTGGTACTTTCTATGGGAACATCATATGTATATCTGTGTGCTATGAATCATGATGTACATATTAGGTCTTTAAGTACCATGCTTTGACCTGAGGTACTTTAGTTCTGGTACTTCAATATTTTTGGGAACTTTGGATACCTCATTTTTCACTTTTCGATACTTTAGATTTTTATCGTTGAGCTTTGGGTACTTAGCATGTGGTAGTTTTATTGTTTGGAACTTTTCATACAGATTATTTGATACTATTTATTGTTTGGTACTTAACATTTGGTACTATCTATTGTGTATTAGACTGTTGTGCTCGTGAAGGAGCATGATATACTTAACATGTACTTTAGGTATTGTCTGCTAGTTTTGCTACTTACCATATTGGTTATTGTTTCCTATTTCGTACTAGTTGGTCCTTTAGGTACTTTGAACATTTGGTACAGTTTACTATTGTTACATTTGGTACTGTGTGCTATTTAGTACTAGTAATTGTCATGACATTTACATTTGCTACTGTTTACTTTTCTCTAGGAAATTACTTTGGTAATATTCACTATTTTGACATTTCCATATGTGACGTGCAAAGGGAATGTGATGTCCTTGAGACTGAGTGTGAAGAGGCTCACATCCAGAGTGAATTTGTTAGAATGATGATTGCAAAAATCAACGAAGGAAGAAGATTCGCATTATTTCCAAGGTCCCTTACCAAGGATGAAGACAACACAATCTATGCTTTAGGATCTTGTGTTGCTTGTGGGGAGTGCTTGGGCTCCGCCCATGTGGTTGGTTCTTTCATGCTGGCGTGTAGGCACCAGTACCACCCTCTCTGTTTCGCTTCCACTCTAATGAGAAAAGACATTTGTGCGAAAGTTGGATGCAACGAGCGCATCTCCGAAGTGGCCAAGACTTGGGCTCACAAGGAACATGTTCACAAGAGTAAGCAACTGTCCTGCTTCTTTTTTTAAACACAATTTTGGTTTTTCTTATCGTAAAATGTCTTTTTGTTGTTGAACTATGTAGAATACGAGGTCAAAGAGGAGTATACAGACAACCATTTTGCAAACAAGCACTCCAAGGCTGGACATATAATTGATGACGAAATGGCAGATGGTGGTAAGTTCTGTGATGTGGAGATGCACGAGGCAGCTACACGCACATTTCAAGGCATTTCTAATGAAGTGCAAGCAGACACACTAGATGAAGACAAGGACACCACCACAGGGGCCCATGAGGGAGTAAATGACCGCAACGAAGAGCCAGACCATGAGGTGCTACCAGACTAGCAGGATGTAGACAAGGACCATCCTGACAAGGACCAGCAGGATATAGACAAGGACCAGCAGGTTGGAGATAAGGACCAACAGGATGGGGGCAAGGACCAGAAGTATGGGGGCAAGGACCAGAAGGGGGAAGTAGATGATAACAAGTCGCTACCGGAGAAGAAGGATGGAGAAAAGGATCCCATTATAGAGGTGGATGATACTGGCATGAACAAGGAGCTGCTTGAGGAATGCTTACCTCTTGATGATATAGTGCACAAGGCGCAATTTTTGGGAGACAAGGACCCCCCTATAGGGGTTGATGTTAATGAGCATACAACAGGTGATGATGATTCTCCTCTATCAGATATGTTTTGTATCAAAAAGAAGCTCTCTCGAGTGTGTGTGCCTAAGACCCGTGCGTGTAAGATGTAATGCATGTGTTGTGCCACATTGTATTACCGACCTTATTTCAACCATTTGTTCAGAGCCAAATATGCCTATTACTTTCTAGTGTTTAATGAGCATTTATATGTTTTTGTCTCTTTTGCCTATTCTTGTTTGTTAGGGTTCAAAGCTTGGTGGTTAGATGAGCCTACTATTATAGAGCGTAATGCTCCAAAGGATCTTCCTGCATCAAAGGGTAGACTGATTATTCTTGATCTCAATAGGGTGGTCTTGAAGAGTTGGTCTAGGTTACCAAAAGATGAATGGGAACTCAAGCAAGTGTTACAAGGAATACGTGTCAATAATTTATGTTTTTGTAAGTTGAGGCCAGGTGCCCAAGATTTCTTGGAAGTATTGGCAGCTCGAGCAAGCGTTATGATTTGGAGTTGTTGCATGAAGCCTAAGCTGATGAAAATCTTGAATACTTGCTTCCCAAAAGTTATCATAGAACCCAAAATTCATAAAAGGTAATGTAACTTGGAGTAAGTGAGTAATAAGCTGATGTTCAGCCTTGTTTTGATTAAGTCTTATATGATTTCTTTTGTATGAGCAGACATATTTTCTCAGGAGGCTTGTGATAGTTTAAAATGTGTTTCGTATGTTGACAAGAAATTTTGGTAGAAGCCTATTTTCCTGAAGAAGTTGTGAACAGTGTGGGAAAAACACCCACAGTTCAACACTAGCAACATGATCCTTCTTGAAGGCACCCGCTACAAGTCTTTGAAGAATGATTACAAAAATTGCTAGCCGATCCGTTCTTTTGAGCCTTGGTTAGTTGAGTGGATCAGAGATCCCTGCCCACTTGCCTATTGCAGGAAACACCCATTGTTTGATGTTGAAGATGATTTGTTCCCACTGGTTGCTGATTATTTTGTAGAGATGGAAGGCTATTCGTATCGGTTTGACCCCCCAAATATATGATGCATCCCAATTGGCTACTAATGTTCAATATCCAACTGTTAATATTACTACCATTTATGGTAATTTTGTTATTTCCAACTACTTGCAATGTGTATTTTTTAACTTGTTAACTTCAACTTGGTCTTCTTGGATACTCTTTTGGTACTTTACATGTTAGGCACTACAACATTTGGTTCTGTAACCATTTGGTATTGTATAGTAGCAATATACAGTACCAGGTTTGGTACTTAATAGTACCAAGTTTGGTACTATGGACATTAGCCATCAAAAGAGGATGCACTAAAATATCATGCAGGTGGGTTACAGTTGGTGCAGTACTAGTTTTGGTCCTAGGTACTATTCATCTTTGGTACTGCCAAATTTGGTTCAGTAACTATTCTAAGTTATTGGGATAGGATGATTAACCCAAGTTATTCTTTAATACCTGCTACCAGAACTCAAGAACAGAAAGAGAGGAAACTCAAGAGAAACAAAAAGACATTAGGCTATCAAAAGAAGTACATGGTTGAGTTTTTGGTAATTAACCCAAGTACTGTAAGAGATCGTAATAGAAATCTATTGGTACTTTCTGCCTCTATGTTTGGTACTGTTTGTTACATGATAGTTCATCTTGATCACTCTCATCATCATATGGCATGCTATTGTATATGTTTTCATAAATTTTAGAAGATAACCTGAATCTATTTTGGCATCCAGGGATAGGCTCCATGGGAAACCGTATTGCTCTTACAAGGTATGAGCAGATCACAACTAGAGGTGTATGATCTAGAAGGTTGTATGTATCAAAATTTCCTTCAACTTGGCCATAGTACAAGCCTTCAACTACTTTCCCCCCTCTAAAAATTTTGTTGTGCCATGCATCCTTTTGTGCCTTCACTATCTGGTACATCTTTTTGGTGCATTTGATCAGATAGAAATCATGTCCTTTCTCTACTACCTTGACTGAAAAGTTGTGACCAATTGACAACAATTCACACAAACAATCAGGGTTCCCTTCATACATAGGGAGTTTAGATACATTTTCCATTGGCAAATTGAAATCAAAATTGTTATTTTATTCAGCATCATCGTCTTCATCACTGCAAGGATCGTCTGATTCTAGTAATGGTTGGACTATCAGATATTTCCATTCTTGTACATGTTGTCTATTCTTGCATCTTCTCTGTTGCCCCACAGATACATGAATAACAAAAACATGAGAGTTTCCGATATCGTAGAGCGCATGGATTATCTTGTGAATATCCATCAATGCAATGAAATGATCATGAGCCTGTAATACGCTGACAATCCCATTGGACATCGCGTCGCACATCATCCTTGGAAACTAGCCAAAAAAATCTTTCTATACTGGATCTATGCTGAAATGTTTCATTTAGATAGTTGACTACATCGGCTGCAGACTTCATAGGGCAGCCATCTAGTTTCAACTCCTCATGAGTGAGGGTTCTCTTTACCACTACCCCTGCTCCATTGTGCTCGCCTTTTCCATGTCCTAATGCTAAAAAGTTATGCATCATTTGTAGACCTGTCAACCGATAATACCTAGCCACAAAGTAGAAAGGTCTTCATGCTTTAAACTGAGACGTTGCCATCTGACCACACCCAATGACGTCGTAAAGAATGGCATTTTTGTTTCAACCACTTGTCATGAAGATGAAAACAATGCTGTACAAATAGAGTGTCATGCAACATATCATGAGATATGTAAAAATGGAGTGTCTTTTCAACACCACCTCTTGAGTTTCTCACATAAGTAATGTGAACAAGTATCATAAACCTGATTAGACCACTAGTGCATGGGCTGTATCTCATTTTGTATTTTGAATCGATAATTCTCGGCAAAGTCGATGAGACTGAAACAACAACATCTAATGGAAACTTGAGTAAGCACTCTTTAAATTGTTGAGCTTGCCATCAAAAAATGTAGTTATGCTTGATGAAGCTCTTAAGATGAGATGAGAATAGGTCAATAAAAGTAGAGCTTCTGATTTGTTGCACTACCAAGTCATTTCTTTTCTTCTCAGACCCACCTGCATCAACTTGCCCAATTGAAACATCTGTGAAGATCTTCACAGTGACCTCCCCACTATCCATTGAAATCTCATCAGGACACAATGTCAACCTATGTATGCCACATCTACAACAATCCCCAAACAAGCATTTTTTTGCATACTATTCTGCATATTGAGCCTTTGGACATAAAAGTGATTTCCACATATCAGTGATGCTATGACACATTGATTGGTTTGCAGTACACTTACGTGAATCATCACTGCAACAAGCGGAACTTGTGCAGGCATGATCCTTTCCATGATGCCCAAACTTGTTTTGTCGCATCTGATTAAATGCCTCTTTAAAATATATCATTTTGACATGATATACATAGCAACACATGTATCGCTCCTTCAATTTTTGGACAAAGTAAGGCTTTATAGCCTCAAAAAATCTAAGAGAAATTTCCACTTCTGGATGGGCCCTCTTGAATCTTTAATACAACTCAACCTGTGACATTAAAACAAAATAGCTTATGAGAGTAAAATATTAGCCATTTGGTACAATACATAAGCAAATGTGGGGCTGTAAAATATTAGCCATTTTGTACAGTACCATTTGGTCCTGTATAGTACCAATTTTTTGTACTGTATAGTACCAATTTTGGTACATTTGGTAGAGTACAGTAATTGGATTTGGTACAGTATTAGATTTGGTATAGTAAGACATTAGCTATATGGTACTTTACCATTTGTTGCAGTAGAGTACCAATTTGGTACTGTTCAGTACCAAGTTTGAACCTAGTTTGGAAATGTCTTTAAGAGTGCCTTAAATGGTGGTACAGGGTGGATGCCATAAAGTACCAATTTGGTGGTGTATAGTACCAATTTTTGGTACTGTAAGACTTTATCAATGAAATATATTTTTGTTTTCTATCTGGAAATGTACTATAGAGTACCTTGTGTAATGCTATAGGGTGGATGGGAATATTATGTAGTACATAAGATGGAATTATAAGGTACTCTTTAGTACCTTTTAGGGTGCTCTATATAACATGCTACTATATGGTAGATAAATGTACTTTGGCCTACATCACAAGGTTCTATAGAGTACTCCAATAAGATGGAATGTACTATGGTGTACCTTATATGGTAGTATAGGGTGGATGAAGGACCTATGAACATTATTATAGGGTACTCCAATTACATGAAAAGTTCTATTGAGTACCTACCATGGAAGCATAGGGAATTATAAGGTATAACAAGGGAGTACCTTCATATTAATATAGCTACTATTATACCTTTGGTTGCTACATGTACCAAATGATATACCTTCAGCAAGTTACTAGAGGTACTGTATGATGTAAAACAAATGGAATACCTTCAAGTACTATCTATAAGTAGAGAACATTACACCTGAGAAAAAAGAGAGGCACAAAAGACATTAGCAACGGCTTGAATTTGCCTGAGAATCGTCGAGGAGATGCATTGGATGTTTGACAACACTTTTTTTTTGTAATGTTCCTAACATTTTTCAACAAAAGTATTTTATTTACTTTGCAAATATTTGAGGTTTTCATTTTATTAAGTCAAAGAGCATTTTAATGGAACGATCAAATAAAAAATTGGACTTTAGAACTATTAATTATGACCCTTATTCACTTGAAAACAATAAGGTTGATGGGAAACTTAAGCCTCAAGATTATATCTAAAGATAAGAGTTGACTCTTTTGGAAAGAGAGAGTAATTTTAGGAAAGGGAGAGCAATTTTAGGAAAGGAGGAGTAATTTTAGAGGAGAAGGAGTAGGAGGAGTACTTTTAGGAAAAAAAGAGAGGAGGAGCTTAGTTTAGAGCTCTTTTCTTGGAAGTCAAGTTTCATATAAGAGGTTCAAAATCGCGCATCAAAATCTGTGTCCGCAAAAAAATGTAAAAAATATTTATAATAAAAAGAAATTTATAGCCGCAAACGTGCGCGAGCTTATCTCTCCTTGCTTCCCTCTATTCTTAGCTGGCCTTGAGAGCCTATATAAAGACCCCTCTCCCTTCACTTTAAGGACACACACTCTAAGAAGAAGAAGCTCTCTTGCCTTGACGTCGGAGTTATCTTATCTCCCTCAAATTCTCTCCCTTGAGCTCTTACCTTCAAGCCATCTCCATCTCCAAGTCTTTCTCTACCATCTCGTGTTGCCCCTGGAATTCTTGAGTTCTCTTTGTCACTTTCTCCTTTAACTTTCACGATACAATGGCCCCGAAGCGAGTGACTTGAAGCTCGAAGGACGCTCATGTCACTCCAGCTCCAAGAAAGATGCAGAGGAAGGCATCAACTACTTCAAATGTTGCTCAAGCAGAGGTATTGGTTGCGGAAGAAGTCAAAGCTGTCCAGCCTCAACCACGAGAGGTAGTCAAACGTGTTTTTAATCCGGTAAGATGAATTTATAACTCTGAATCATTATACATGATGACCCGTAATTCAAGCCTAAGAATTCACTTAAATTGTCAAGAAAACATGACATATCACAAGAAACAAGCATATGATTTCATAGAGTAGAGAAGGAATTGTTTGATTTATGATTACTGTTTAATAATTTGTCTCTGTTTGATATTAGAAGTTAGTTAATCTTGTTTGAGAAATCACATAAAGAAAACAATTGCTGAAAGATTATCCTATTTCCAGATGGAACTCGCGGTTAGTGAGGTGATTCCGCGGTTAGTGAAGATTAAGCTGAGGTTATTAGCTCTCTTTTTGTCTCTTGCGGTTAGCAAGATACTCTTGTGGTTAGCAGGATGCCTTGAAGTTAGCGAGATGCTCCCTTGCGGTTAGCGACTGGAAAAGTATGCATATTTTGTGGTTAGCGAATAAGTAAATCCTTTGCAAAGGCTCTGTTGGTTATACAGAGAAAGTCCGCGAGTAGTGGCAAACTCTTAAGGATAATTGAAAGATTCATTTTTGTTGAATTATAGGATTGTCTTCATTAGACCATGTTTGAGAAAGAAATGTTTTGGTGATGTTTGAAGGGCTGGATGAAAGAATCTGTGCTACATTGTTTGTATATGTAAAATAGTGTGGTAGTAATTAGAAAACAAGCTAAAAAGTGTGAGTGTGGGGTGGAAAGTGGGGGTTGGCTCAGGTTGTTAGTCAAGGATGGGTGGTCTCGATTAGTCAAGAAACTCTCCACTCCCTCTTATTGAGAGAAGTGAAATTACAGACTTATTGTGCCAAGAGTCAAGATGTCCCAAATCTACGTGTCCACAAGATTACTAATTAGTTAGACTAAGTCTCATATCATATTTATGGTTTATGGATGGCGGCTATGCCTCTTAAACGTGGAAAAAAAGGTGTTGTTTATGGAATCTAAATATGTCAATGGGATTTTATCTTTATGTTAGAAAATAGCTCCATTGAATCTTAGATTTATTGACCTGGATTGTGGTGTATGACCCTTATAACCACGTAAATGATGGATAGAGGACTTCCTCTCTTGTGTTGCTCATATCTCTACTTTGTGGAAACGGATTAGGATGTCATCAACGGAAAAGGAGAATAAAGGAAGGCCATCTATCAAGTCGCCCCAATCTTCTCGGGGTTGGGGACCTCACAATTGGTATCAGAGCCTTAGGTTTAAAGTTTGGTTTCTTAACCTTTTGTACTATTCTTGGGCTTGATTGCATGAATACTTGTTTGACACTGTTACCCTGTCTGTTTTGTAGCATGAGTTAATGGACACCGACTGTTTAACTATCTTTAAGGAAAAATATCACACTGCTTGCCAATCACCAATATTCGAATTTCATGAGAATGTGTTCCGCATCCTTGACAAGGTTTTTGCACCTCACATCAATTTTGACCCACCAAACACATGGTTATATACAAGCCATTGGGTTCGTGGAACAACCTTTGCTATTCAAGCACGTCACATTGAACACTTGGAGATTGACCTACATCGAATCAAGTAGATTGAAGGATTGGAGCTGGTTTCAGACTTTCAATTTTACGAAGCACCACTGACTGCCATGGCCCCTGATGGAGTCACAAATCGTAATCGATGGGTTTATGACAGAGTGACATCAGTTATCCTTGCTAATCGAGTTGTTATCGACAATCACACTCTGCCGACCTTCAAGGAAAAAATTTTTATTGGCTATCCCGAGCTTCCTATTGTGTTTCGCTTCTTACATCCACATCATCAACCACCAATCTTTTACGATATGTCAGGTAATGTGTATTACAACTATGGTTGAAACTTCTATTAATATTCTCATGGAGAGATCTTTTGTAGACCCCTATATGGCTTTTTGATGAGTTTATGGATAATAATGTTTTGCTTCATAAAAGATTGTTGACTAGTTAAGTCATTTGATTGAGTTGTTTTTATTCAAAGAAATTGTATGACTGGTAAAGTTGTGTGATTGACAAGAGTCATGACTGGTTAAGTCATGTGACTAAGTTCTGATGGGCTGGGTAAGTCATGACTGGTTAAGTCATGTGACTGAGTTTTGATGGACTAAAATATGGTTAAGTTTTAATAGACTGGGTAAGTCAGGTTTGGTAAAGTTATGTGGTTGAACTTTTAGTGAACTGGATAATTCTAAGTCTAGAAAATACCCGAGTGTTTTGGGCTATTATATATATTAACAATAACATATGTGTACACTCAGGAGAATCCTCAAATCACTCCTATAATGGAAAACCATCAAAAGGATGCTATCTATACGGAGATTTAGGAGAAGAAGTTATTGTTGAAACAAATGCAACCACCTTCTTTTAAAGGAGAGGGTGCTGATATTGAGAAGGATGCAGAAGTATGGATTGAAGCTATGGATGATTACTTCTTGGCTGCAAAGGCTGCACTTGCAAATCAAGCGATGCTAGGGATGTTTCGCCTCTCTGGTGAAGCGAAATTATGGTGGAAACAACATTGTCGTGACATGGGAGTATTGGAGAACTCCCAGAGTTGGAGAGAAATTAAGCAGGCAGTGAAGGAAAGATAATTACCTCCTGCACATGCACAAAGCGTTGAAGATGAATGAGTTCTTTAGCTTGAAGCAATACAATTTAACCTTGGGAGAGTACTACTCAAAGTTTGTAAGGCTAAGTAGAGGATGAGGAAGAGCAGTGAGAGCCTTTGGAAGAGGTCAAGGTAGGAATGCCTATATACATGCAGTCTTAGGAGAGCCTACCCTTGGTGAAGAAGAAGAGAGAGTAAGAATTTATGCAGCTGTTGACAACCCTGGAGCCCAAAGACAATTTGATGTTATTCAAACACCAGCAACCCATCAAGGTAAACCTTTTAACCTCCTGATCGATTATGGCAGTACTCATTATTTTCTATCTTCAAAATGCTTACAAAAGTTGAACCTGAATAAAAAACAAGCTAAACCCATGACAATAGAATTGGCTAATGGAAAAACTGTGGTATCATGATATTTTGTGGGAACCCTTGACTTTGAGCTAGGGAGACATGCTACTTTAGCTTTCTTTAGAACCTTACCAGTTGGAATGTATGATGGAATTCTTGGGATGGATTGGTTATCTAAGAATCACGCTAGCATCCACTGTGGCCTAGGTAGTATGAGCCTTAGAGATAGTCAAGCAAAGCAAGTCGAAGTACATGGAAAGAATGGGATTCCAAAGATTCAATTAGTTAAAGCCAACCATCTACTCAAAGGTACAAAGGCCGCCAAGCTGAACAAGATGGATTCAAAATCAAGCGTTACTAAACCCTCTTGGCTTCATGAATATTCAGATGTCTTCCCTGAAGACTCACCTCTCATCCTCCCAATTGAGAGATTGATCATGAGATAGAGATTCTTCCAGGAAGTGAGCTAGTGTCAAAGCGACCTTATAAAATGGCGCTACCAGAGGCCATTGAATTGAAGGAGCAACTTTGTCAACTTATAGAATAAGGATTTATTAGACCGAGCAAATGAAGTTGGGGAGCACCAGTACTTTTTCAAAAGAAGAAAGATGGGACTTTATGACTCTGCATTGATTACAGAAAACTAAACCAGGTAAACGTTAAGGACAACTATCCTATCACACGAATCGATGAATTGTTGGACAGACTACATGGTCCCAAGGTCTTCTGAAAGATAGATTTAAGATCTGGTTACTATCAAATCACAAAAAAGGAGTCAGATATTCCAAAGACAGCTTCTAACACCTGATATGGACATTTTGAGTTTATAGTTATTAGCAGCAAGCTAACACAGACACTATTTTTTGAGTTCTCTTTGTAAAACATTTATTATTTTGATGAATCAAGAACATTGTAACTCCTACTTTCTTGGATAAACTCTGTAATTAATGAGCTGGGGCTACAAGCTTCCAGATTGTATCAGCCAGTCATCACCCAGCTTTGGTAGAACTCCAGATTATTAGTTTTGACCACCCAAAAACCTTGGCTAAGGTATAAAAGCCAATTTTTGTAAGATTTTTATAAGTTTTGGATAAGAAATACACTGCGTGAGCTAATGGCGTTCACTTCTCTCCTTCTCGCGCTTCCCACTCCCTCTCCGGTTGTCACATTGCGATTACGTTTGTTGCATTGCAACCGCAAGTAAGAGCTCTACGCATTGACGTAAGCCATTCACAGTATTTCGTAGCTTTTGGCGTCGTCAACCCGTGGCCTAGTTTCATCATAACTAGGAATTTACATGTTCAAATAAAAAACTAAGCATAGGCGGGGTATTGGAGCATCATTGCTAAGCATTTAGATGCATTCTGGGTCAAAAATGACTAGGTCAAAAATCCACTACTGTTAATAATCGCAATTTTGGAACTTGACCTAAAGTGGGGTTTGAGACCATAGGCATGTGTGCTTTGGTCTTATAAACTTGTCCTAGAAGTTTTGTTACATTTGGATGTCATTTGATGTAGTAACATATGTGATTTGCTTGCCGATGAGCGATTGTTTTTTGGCGATTTCAGTCACTTGAGTGTAGCCTGAGTTAGATGCGAGTTGTTAGTTGTTGTACGAGAGATTGACACCCTCTTGTAGCCTCTATGCACTAGTCGAGTCAGCTTCGTCCCATGGTTTGACAAATTAATCGTGGTTCTCGCTATTACTGTAATAAGATAGGATGGTGAGGTTAGACATGCGTCCCACATCTAGCGCCGCTGCTGGGGATCGAAGAGACCTAAACTAGGAAAAAACACGAGCATCTTGTGTAGTTGTCCTTTAACTTCCTCCAGGTTCGCCTAGAGTCCAAAACCTTCTTTTAGAAACCGCATAGCTTAAGATTGTCGTCTTTTGCTGTGTAGAGGTAGCTTGGAAGTAATCGTACTTGCTGAGTACCTTTAGGATTGTAGGACTGATTGTAGATTTAGGTTAGGATTTGGAGAATGATTGGTAGACGAGACACGTCTTAAGATCAAGGCTATGAAAAACATTAAAAACACAAGAAAATGAGTGTTTGTGGACACTTTCCACAACCCCATTGTATGAGAATCTAGGAGTAGGGTAAGTAGGATCCAAGGTGGATTTCAAAACATTGCTCTCTCTGAAATAATCAAGTGTGAATTGTTATTGGAAGTTGCAAAATTTCAAATCTATGGCTAGAAATAGATCAAAAAGACTCGAATCCACTCAATCCGACTGGAGAGTAAGCCTAAGAGTTGTCTGAACCACTGAGTAAGCTCAAAGACACTTCGAGGTAAAAAATTTCAAGAGTTGGTCAAAACTCAAAATATTTACCTTTTCTTGACATTTTATGCCAAATTAAGTTTTGACTTGATTCATAGGCTTAAAATGCATCATATAAAGACTGTCCTTGAGAAAATTGCAAAAAAGTGCTCATTTCAAGCCTAAAGTTAATAATCGTGATTATTAACTTTCTGCTCTAAATTGGCCAAGGTTCATACCATTGACTCATTGCATGTGTACAAACAACTTTTGTAAAGGTCCAAGAGATTTGGATCACTAAACTGGGTAAAAACTAAAGTTTGTACTAATTTTTTGAATCTTGAGTATAAATTGGGGAAAAATTTATCCAAACTTGTTGAAATTTGATTCATAGGCTTATGCTGATGTGATAAACATGTGTACATGCTCAGTTGACTAAAAATTTATAAAAATTTGTCAGAAGTAAATAATTGCGATTATTTACATCTGTCCTATTTTTCAACTTTTTTGACCAAGTCAGGATACCACTAGTTTCACCATGTTGTAATAAGCCCACAAACCAAATTTGGTAAAATTTGGATCACTGGAGTGAAATTTGTGACTAAAATTGCAAAGTTAGTCTGCGGACAGATAATTGATGACCATTTGACAAAAAATTATTCAAACTTGATAAAAATTGGAGTGCTTAACAAATCTGTGTCAAAGTTGGGGCAAAAACTTGCAAAAATCTAGCTGGAGTAAATAATCGAGATTATTTACATCTGCTTCAAAACTTGATGATTTTGCAAATTTGAGTGCATCACAAGGTCAACCATATCAAGTAGATCTCACAAATCAATTTTGGTGAAATTTGGATCCCAAAAGTGAGACTTAAGCCAGATCTTGAAATCAGAGTCTGCGGACACCAAACAGTTGATAAACTTGATCAGATTTTGTCCAAACTTGTTGAAACTTGTCCAGGGACTTTAACAAGTTGTATACTTGCCAAACCTATCAAAAAAGTACAAAAATTTGACAAAAGTAAATAATCGCGATTCTTTACTTCTGCTATCCAGAGACATCAATTTTGACTTTTGAACTTATACAGTGATAAACCAACATAATATAAAGCCACAAGGCAATTTTGGGTTCAATCGGATCAAAATTGATACATGCACACTTAGTTTATAGGTTATAGATTAGACCTTTGATTTTTGCTAAAGTGAAATTTGAAAGTCAAATGTTGACTCTCATAGCTCGATTTGAAGTGATACACATAGACCAATCACGAAAATAGCAAAAACTCTATTGTCTTTATAGAAGAATAGCTAACTTGATCAAGTTTGTACAGGAATCAGGTTGCATACGAGGAATCCGTGGCATGACAGGAAGTTGCAATTGAATCAAGTGAAAATTGACGACAAGTCAATCCAAAGGTGAGTACTCTATCCAGGGCTTCATAAGTCTATATGAACCTTAGATCTGGTCGTGTACTAGGAAATCAGGGCATACTCGAAGAAACCTCCAGTAGAGTATCTACCGAAGAAAGCGTGAATCAAGGCATTTCTTGCACACAATCCGTGAAGAAGTTTGAGACACTTTTTCAGATTCAACATCCGAAATTTTTTCTTACTCGACTCACTCGGAAAACGAAACGACAGTGCACTATAAGCATATACTATCTTTTTACAAGACTAATTGTCATGGAGCCCATGTTTACTTGGACCCTAACGAGGAGTATGCTGTTCCCATTGATGACCATGGTATTGAGTTCGAAGAAGAGGTTAAGGCAAACAAAAAAGGAAAAATGTACATGGATTGAAACGGAACTCAGTATTTACAGGTCAAAAACCTTGACGTGATAGACAAATGGGGGTTAGAAGTACACACCATAATCCCGGACATGTCAGCAAAAGAAGGACCACCAACTTTAGAATTCGAGGGATATGATCAAGTAGACTTGAAGCCTTTGAAACGTCTTAGTACGGATAATCCTAGGATCGGAGTTTATTGTTGGGAAGATAGAAACATAAAAGATCTTCTGTGGACTTCTCATGCCAAACCAGAACAATTAACGGCCATGAAGATCATCTATATCTTCAAGATTAAAGATAAGGGATCAGCAGACCTACCAACCTACTTGTTTAAGGATTGTTATAACAACAACTTTGTTATAATGACTCCTGAGGAGGTAGAACAAACCAAATACCAAGGGTATTTCATACGGGATTGGATATTGGGGCAAGGACCAGAAACAATTCCAAGGGATGAAGACCGTGAAAGATCATCTGAGAGTAATGGGAAGAAACCAGAAACCACCTCATCATGTAGAAAACCGGGTGACACTAAGGCAAGTCCAGGGCTACACCAGTCACTATTTTCAATAGATTGGTTTGAAGGACTCGGAACAGGACCAACTCCCAGAAGACCTGGAGTTGAACCTGTAGGTCATGAGGGCAACAACTTCCCGGGAGGTCACCCATCCCAGTATTGTTCCCGCGCATATGCGCTTAACTGTGACGTTCCACAAATTGGTCTAGCCATCCAGACCCCAAAACCTTAAGGTGTTAGGGACCTCCGGTCTAACCAATTTATGCAAGCCTCATAGTTGTAGGTCATGAGGGCAACAACTTCCCGGGAGGTCACCCATCCCAGTACTGTTCCCGCGCATATGCGCTTAACTGTGACGTTCCACAA
This sequence comes from Adiantum capillus-veneris, assembly GCF_014529385.1. Lineage (NCBI taxonomy): Eukaryota > Viridiplantae > Streptophyta > Polypodiopsida > Polypodiales > Pteridaceae > Adiantum > Adiantum capillus-veneris. The sequence continues at coordinate 94,086,686 of NC_140932.1, forward strand.
ATTGGTCTAGCCATCCAGACCCCAAAACCTTAAGGTGTTAGGGACCTCCGGTCTAACCAATTTATGCAAGCCTCATAGATAGACACCACTTTGTCACCACAAGTTGGGCTTACCCCAACAATCGCCCCTTTAAGCCAAACTTGGGACTTTCCCGTCCCCTTGAGTACCAACGTGTTCCGCCTTTTTCTAGGCTCAGAGGTTGAGAGCTTCAACGTGGCCGGGAGCTCGCTCAGAGGTTGAAGTCAACATCAACATGTCCTGTTCCACGGACTCAGAGGTTGGACTTTGAACCATGGCTCTGATACCAGTTGTAGGTCATGAGGGCAACAACTTCCCGGGAGGTCACCCATCCCAGTACTGTTCCCGCGCATATGCGCTTAACTGTGACGTTCCACAAATTGGTCTAGCCATCCAGACCCCAAAACCTTAAGGTGTTAGGGACCTCCGGTCTAACCAATTTATGCAAGCCTCATAGATAGACACCACTTTGTCACCACAAGTTGGGCTTACCCCAACAGAACCAAACAGACACGTCAGACCAGCTGATTATCAAAAATGGGTCAGAAAATACAGTGGATCAGGGGATCCATACGACCACTTAGCAAGCTTTAAGCAAGTGCTAAGAGCAGAGCGTATATTCGATTTCCATACTCAATTCGAGGGGGTTGGAATGACATTAGAAGGAAAAGCATTGACATTGTTCCAAAACATTCCACCAAGGTCAATCATGGACTGTTGTACAGCTCGAACGAAACAATACATTGCCAGATGCCCAGAGATGGAGATACTTGCAGAATAACAACTTGTATCTTTGTTTCTGGAGGGACTACTAAACAAAGAACTTCATGCTATACTCTATAGTAAAAAGCATACAACCCTAGAAGAGTATGTGTCTGATGCTATTGACCTAGGAGACATTTGGGAGATCTTCAACGAAGACGATATCCCTAAGGATAACCAAATCAAGAAGACAACGTCCACAAAACCAACACAAGTAGGAACAATTTTTGCGGCACCACTCTCAGCCATAGAAGATGTGCTAAAAAGGATGAATGACATGATGAACAATATGCAAAAATCACCTATGAGAGGACTAGGGCAAGGGATAACTCCATAGGGACAACCAATTAGGCCACAAAAATGGTGTGCAAGAGGGTAAATGGACCAACCATGAGACCCACGAGTGTTACTTCAGACCAAAGTAAGATGGGAATGTTCAGTATGTGCCCATGAGGCCAAAAGGACAACCCATGTAAAGATATCAGCCTAATATGGCCCAAGCTCAAAGACCACCAATGGGTATGGAAAGACCTCAACCTGTGTTGGGACAACAACCTCCATATCCAGGACATAATGAAGTGTCTATAAAGTACCTACACTTTGAAGGAGTCATAGATGAACAAGCATTAGTGCCTATTACACCCTATGCAGAGCCTAGTCCATCTATAGTAATGGTAAAAAGAGATTGGTATAGTCCACATCCACCACCAATGGAAAAACAGTGACTTATGCTCCACCAGAGCTCGCACCAATGTATTATGTAGCTAATCAAGGTGTCAGACCTCCCATGGGAAGACCCATGATGAATCCTAGAACAGGAAACTGTCATAACTGTGGTGCTAACAACCATTGAAAAAAACAAATTTCCAGAGCCTGAAAAAAACCTCAAACCAATTGAATCCTATTGCATACAATGTTGCAAAAAGGGAGGACACTTTTCGGAAGATTTTCCTAAAAATCCTTTGAACAAGGGTAAAACCGTATTAAATGTAGTCCAAGTGATGCCTAGTAGCTCATCAGAGGGTGAACCGATTGTGCCAATCAAGGTAATCACTAGAGCCCATGCAAAGAAAATGAAACACAACTCCTTTGATGATTCAAAGAACACGAAAGTATTTTCTTCCAAGCTCTTCTAAGAATCTGTGAAGCCACATAATTTCTTTGCTTGCCTCTGTCATTGCTACATACTCTGCTTCTGTGGTAGAAAGTGAGACCACTTTCTGCAGCTTTGAAGCCCAGCTTTGAAGACATAGCCAGTAGTGCTACTTCGAGTATCTTTGTCACCTGCCATCTCTGCATCAGCATACCCTTCTAGAAAAATATCAGTTGCTCCAAAATACAAAGCATTTGTTGTTGTACCTTTTAGATACCTAAGTATCCACTTCACAGCTTGCCAGTGTTCTTTACCTAGGTTGTCCAAGAACCTACTCACAACTCCCACTGCATGTGCAATATCTGGCCTTGTCCAAACGATAGCATATATTAGAAAACCTACCATTTCAGCATATGGAACTTTAGACATATAGGCTATCTCCTCTTGTGTCTTTGGACACATATCCTTGGTTAGTTTAAAGAGTGACCAGCCAAATGTGTAGAAACCGTTTTTGCATTTTGCATTGCAAACCTTTCTATTACCTTCTTGATGTAATCCTCTTGAGATAGCTTTATTGTCTTCTTCGTCCTGTCCCTTGATATTTTCATACCAAGTATCCTCTTTGCATCCCCTAAATATTTCATTGAAAAAGATTTAGACAGCTCCTCTTTTAGGTCTTTGATGTCTTGCATGTTATCACTTGCAATCAGCATGTCATCAACATACAACATTAGGATGATGAACTTCCCATCTCCCAAATTCTTTGTGTAGATGCAATGATCCGCGTTGCATCTTGTGAATCCATGATCCAACATCCATCGATCAAACTTCAAGTACCATTGTCTTGATGCTTGCTTTAAACCATACAAGCTTTTATTTAATCTGCAAACCATTTTCTCCTTACCTTTTACTTCATACCCCTTTGGTTGAAGTAAAAGAAAATTTGGTTTACAAAGGGATTATACCCTTTTGGAGCTCCCACCTTGCTTCACTCTCACCACCTCACACCCACCTTATTGCATCAACTTCACACTGTATAATTTGTGTAGAAATGGCCTCCTTTTATAGGCCAAAAGGGTTGCCCTCTCTCATGAGAGGCAGCCATGTGTAGCCGCCCTTGTGTGAATAAGTCCAAATCGGACCCTCCAATCTGCCCATGTGTGGCCACCATTGTGTAGACAAATCCGCTTTTGAATTCGGCCACCGGTCACCGGCCATTGACTTTCGACCACCGGCCACCGGCCAACCGACCGGTCGTTTTCCGTCCACTTTTCGGCCGCCGTCCGACCATAATATTCTAGCGAAAAGGAATATTCCCCTAAAGTTACCCCTGATTTTTGGCCGTGAAAATTTTGGTTTTTGGCGAGTGATTTTTATTTTGGGCGAGTGATTTTCCTTCACGCACGATGGGTTCTCCTCATAATGGGGGCCTTACAAATGTGCGCTTTTACCACAAAAAATTACAAGGGGTAAATCAGGCTCCATAATTAACAGAAAAATGATGAACCATCTCACTATTCTTCTTGTGTTGCATGGCTTGGGACCAAGTACTATAAGGCTTGGTGGTCCACAAAGAACACAAATTTGTTTGCTAATAGAGAATGTCTATACTTATTTATAGCATAGATCATTCCTAGTACTTCCCTTTCAATGGTGGTATAATTCTTTTATGCCATGTTCAACTATTGGCTAGCATAAGAAATAGGAAAATCAATTTTCCCATCTCTTGGTTGAGCTAGTATACATCCAGTGAAAAAATTGGAAGCATCTACTTGTATGTGGAATATCTTATTCCAATATGGTGCTTTCAATATAGGAGCTGAAGTGAGAGCTTGATTAATCTTCATGAAGGATTCTTCACACTCATCAGTCCATTCAAAGTGTGTGATCAAGATGTATATGGTTTTTGCAATTATAGCATAAATGTAAATGAATTGTCTATAATATCCACAATGTCCCATGAAGGCTTGAACCCCCTTGACTGTTGTCGGTGTAGGCAAATTAGCAATAACATGAATTTGATCTATATCAATAGCTATGCCATTTTTAGACACTATACTCCAAGAATTTTTCTTTGTCTACCCATGAATGTGCACTTTTTTGGATTTAAGAAAATCCTATAAAGTCTACACTTTTCAAATACCTTTTTAGGTGTTCACAATGATCAACCCGGATTGATGAATGCACGCATAGATCATCCATGTATACTTCCAAGAAATTCCTAAGATATTCTTTAAAAGCATGGCCCATCAATCATTGGAAGGTGGCAGGAGCATCAGTTAACCCAAAATGCATAACCCGATAGGAAAAAATACCCCATTCAGTTGCAAAGTAAGTTTTATGCTAGTCCTTGGGATCAACCAAAAGTTGATTGTATCCCAAAAAGCCATCTAAAAAGCTATAAGCTTCTTTCCCTGCAACTTGTTCTAAAACATGCTCTGTGATTGGAAGAGGTAAGTTGTCTCTAATGGTAGCTACAATCGCTTTCTTGAGATTGACACACACTCGTAATTTTTCATTTTTCTTGGGTACTATCACAATTGGAGAAACCCAATCTGTGTGTTCAATTTCATAAATTAATTCGCCTTTATTTAGTTTTTCAATCTCTTCTTTGATCTTTCTGGCAAATGTTTCATTATATGTGTATGGCCTTTGTCTACGTGGTTTAGCATCATCCCTCATGGGTATGGTATGCTGACAGATTTCTAGATCAACACCCTTGAGATCCTTATAAGACCAAGAAAAGATTACTTGGTATTCTCTTAGTAAGCTTAACAAAAGCTCTTCTTCTTATTTCGTCAAGTCATTTGCAATGTAGCCAAATCTAGGCTCCTTTCCTGGTTTGGCCAGATCTATCTTTTTTGCATTTTCAGGTCCTTCATAAGACTCGCCCTGTTTTTGTAGTTCCCTGACAGGTTGTTTGACTATGATTTTCCGATCTTGGAGAGTATATTTCTTGTAGTGGGATGGAACACTCATTACATCTTTACCATCCTCTTTTGTGGTTTCCATTTCCGTTGTATATATCTCCTTTAGAGCCTTTTTCAACTCTTGATACTTCTTTTTTCATTCAACTCGTGTCATGGTTGAATCCTTGTACTAGCTTTTAGGTTTTTCTTGAGTTTCCTTTCTCATTTTTCTCAACGTTTTTTTTCATTTCATGTTCTTCCTTTATAGAATATCTACCAGTGATTTTGTCCTTGACACAATAATGTGCATCTTTCTGCATCAGGAACTATATTCTATTGGAGACCAATGACATAGGTCTAGCTTTCAAGTTTATCGTGTCTCTTTTGCGTCTATACCATTTTAGTCTTTTTGGTTTCTAGTTTGGAAAGTCAAAAAACTTTTCCTCCCCTCCTTTCATGAGTAGCTTAGCTCTCACATGTTCTTTTTCAGACCCCGAATCATATGAGGTAGCTGAGTGTTCTTCTAACTCATCTGTTGCATCATAGTAGAGGTCTGAAAAGACTTGTTGAGCTTTCATCAAGTCTTTAGATTCTGGAATTTTGTCTTCAATGTGAAGGGTTGAGATCATTTGGATGGGAATTATGTCATAACCATTTTCATTGTGCAAAATTGAGTGGACATAGATTACACATACATCCATTGTCACTAAGATTTCAGTCCACTCAAATGTCTCAAACAAATACTCTGGAAAGGGTTCAGATACATAGGCTTCGTTTGTGCAATCCCTTTCTAAGATACATTCTTCTCGTTTTAAACTTCCATTTTCTGAGGCTCGACACATCCAAATAGGAGTGTCTTTGTTCAACCAAGATGGAAGCTTAGTTTTAATCGAAGAGACTGAATCAAATTCTTGTACGGGCATTTTCATTACATCTCTATAAGTGTGATCTTTTAGATTAACCCTTGTTATTGATCCCACTTGCTTCAAGTACAAATAATTGTTTCCCCAATCATAGATGAGTTGTACTTGTTGCATGAAAGGTCTTCCCAATATGATTTCATAATTGAGTTTCTTTTAAAAGTCTACTATGGCAAAAGTGTGTCGATATTCAATCCCATAGGAATTAACTATCCCTTTTTCAAACAGTCATAAGGGTCTTTTCATATGTCCATCAGCCAATTGCAATTTCATTTGAGTTTGTCTAATGACTAGTTGTCCCTAGGATTCCCATACTGCTTTTGTGGCTATGGCTATGCCTACCCCACTATCCAGTATTCTATGTCATTATATCTCACCAAAAGGGTTGTGTTTCTTTCTTCCCCTTCATAGTATTCTCTGACTTTGTTCATTAGAACATATCTAATCTCGTTGTTATCCATTTCATGTTTCAACTTTCATAATTGTTTTGCGATTAATCCTGTTATTTTCACCTTCTCTAGAGTTTTTCTATAGATCATTCCATAAATATGGCCTAATTTTCAGTAGTTCTCCTAAAGTAAGAGAGCGTTGGATGGGTGTAGACATGATGGAATGGATTTTGTCTACTTATAGGGCCTATTCAACTCTTTTTACTTGAGTCGTTTTACACACTATGGATTCATCTTCGTTATCTCCCAAGTAAGAGGGTAATGTTTTCAAGGTCAATGGTTTAGACATTCCTGAAGCTTCAGATTTGTAATCCCCTTACAAGGATTTTACATCCATGTCCATAACAGGAGGTAGGTTGTCTAACCAGACTTCCTCTATGGGAGCTGACTTCATAGTTAAGCTCCCATCATTAATTGCTCTAACTTTTCCCCATAAGTGTCTTGGCTTACGAATGGAATTCCGTCAAAGGCATCTTCATTGTCCGGCACTACAAGTTCTGGCTCCTTTGTTTCAAGGTGGGGGTTCTACCACCACTTTGGATTTTTCTTTATCGTTTCCTACCACAAGCTCCTCTAGTTTTGTCGTACTTTTGAGATTGGGTTTTTGTTTTTCTAGCATCTCTTGCATGATTCTTACCAAATTTTGATAAGCTTTAAGTTTAGCTGCTTCCATGTCTGGAGAAGGATAGTTTTTCCATTTGTTTTCCCTATTTTGGCCTGCTTTAAGTCCTGCTTGGTAAGCTTTCAAGGCTGCATTAATAGGCTAAAAAATTTTATCAACCCAAATTGATCCTCCAGATTTCACGGTGGTTTCTTTGACTTCGCTTCCAGTTTCTTTCACCTTTTCCTAGAATAGCTTCTTTGCTTTCTCCTCGATTTCAGCCCTTTGTTTTTGTTTTCTCATCTCATACCTTTTGTTTCTGCTTCTCTTGGTCTTTTGAGAGGAAATTTTTGTATTCTCTGAGTCATTAGAGGAGTTATATTTCTTTTTTCTTAGCCTAGGATCTGGTGATTACCTTGATTGGAACAATCGGTTCACTCTCAGATGACCTACTAGGTATCACTTGGACTATGTTCACTACTGTTTTACCCTTGTTTAGAGGATTTTTTGGACAATCTTTAGGGAAACGTTCTCCTCTTTTGCAACATTGCATGCAATAAGCTTCAACTGGCTTGAGGTTCTTATCTGGATCTGGGCATTCATTTTTCCAATGATCATTTGCATAGTAGTTATGACAGTTTTTAGTTCTTAGCTTAATCATGGGTCTTATCATTGGAGGTCTAACACCTTGATTAGCTACATAGTACATTAGTGCAAGCTCTGGTGTACCATAAATCACAGGTTCTTCCAATGGTGGTGGATGTGAATTATACCACTCTCCTTCTACCATTATTGCAGATGGACTAGGCTTAGCATAGGGTGTAACAGGCACTAACGATGCTTATTTATCTATGACTCCCTCTCATGCATGTACTTTATAGGCACTGCATTATGTCCAGGATATGGAGGTTGTTGACCCAACACAAGTTGAGGTCTTTCGATACCCATTAGTGGTCTTTGATCTTGGGCCATATTAGGCTGATAGATATACATGGATTTTCCTTGTGGCCTCATAGGCATGTATTGAACATTCCCATCATACTTTGGTCGATAATAGCATTCATTGATCTCATGGTTGGTCCATTTATACTCGATTGCACACCATTTTTGCAGCCTAATTTGTTGTCCCAGTTGAGGTATCCCTTGTCTTGGTCCCCTCATAGGTAACTTTTTTCATGTTATTCATCATGTCATTCATCCTTTTGAGCATGTATTCTATGGCTAAAAGCGGTGCTGCAACAGCAGTTCCCACTTCTGCTATTTTGGTGGATGCTGTTTTCTCTCTTTGGTTATCCTTAGGGACATCTTCTTCATTGAAATTTATCACAATTGTCTCCTAAGTCAATAGTATCTGACACACACTCTTCTAGGGTTGTATGCTTCTTGCTATACAGTATAGCATGAAGTTGTTTGTTTAGCCATTAGGAAATTTCAGAGGTCATTTGGAGGGCCATATGAAGAGAGAGAATAATAGAGCGCGTCCAATGAGCACGAAGGCTACGTTACGTAGGAAAGTACGTGGAAAGACTCAAAAAATAGGAAAATAGCATAAAACTTTCACGAATCTAGGATTGTAGCATCGTAATTTCCTTCCTTTTACCGAGCTTTTAGGTGCTTGCATGTGGTCCCACTTCTGATATTCTCTTATGGTCATTAACGTGCTGGAGGGTGACCATTAAGCCCGCACAAGATATTGGAATTCTAAAACACTTTCCCTCCATTAGAATGCTTTCAAAGTGAATCTCCCTCCACTAAAGCTTTTCTCTGAGAGCTATGGCTTCCACGTCTTCTCGCCCAAGAGGCTCCAGGTGTTTACTGTCTCTCACACCAACAACCAACAACTGCACTTTGCCTAGAAGGCCAAGTAGTAGAATATCCTCAATTACAATATCAACTTCAATAAGTGCAGAGAACCAATGGGTTGGACAAAGGATAAACAAAGGTTCATGGGTCCTCATGCAACCAAGAAGACCCAAGAGGTCTAGTGGTATCAACGTTTACCGCTCAGCATGGAAGGCTAGAGTGTTGGATTTCAAAGTTGAAATTGGCAAAAGATCTGTAAAGGAAGTTCTTGTTCAGCATGTGTTTACCCATCCAGAGGTGATAGCAAATGGTGGAAATGTATCAGATATACATCAACCACGTTGCAATTGTAAGTACTCTTGACATGTGAACTTACTGATACTCTCATTATAACTTTTCTTATATATTTTGCAATGTTTCTCCCGCTTGTTATGAGCAATGTCTCCATTCTTCACAGCTGAATTACATTAGATTTGTCATTTTTACTTATTGATACTCTTAGTTTAACTCTTCTTATATATATTGCAGATGTTTATCCCTCTTCTTATGAGCAATGGGAGCCTATGGAGTGCATAATAGGCCTCTTCCATGTTGTTCATGCCCACATTGGTTCTCTACAGTATTCAGGGAGGAGCATCAAAAGACTGGCTGATGAGGGAATATTTTTTTATGACCACTTCTACCAACTCATCTCAGGGAATAAGAATGGCATGTTGGTGAAAGTGCCTCTACCAACCGATTGGAACACTGTGGACTGGCCAGTTCCCGAGGAAACAATGGTGGAGGCAATGCAAAGTAAGCTCTACAAGGATATACAAAGGTCTCTACGTAGCTCTATTCCCACCAAACTGGTTAGAATTGCAAACTTTTGTCCTGTTGCACTCTTCATAGAGTTGTTTCATAGCTACAACATCCGTGTTACGAAAACTATGTTCATGTGCAAGTCATTTCAGCAGTCATCCTGTGACAAACTTCTTGACAGAGGATGGTATGCAAAGGAAGAGATTGGTTTACGGTGCGAGGTCGCGCTTGATACTCTAGCTGTCAAGTACATGATTGCAAGCCAATCAGTGTTACTCTCGTTTTGGTATATGCGATCACAGATGCTCAATGGTAAGTACATTCCTATGGACCAGGTTTCTGCAGGTTTGGAAGATAATCTTGCTGTGGATGTGGAAGTGATTGATAAAGAGCATGGCCTACTGTTGGTGGTTACAATAAGGGAGCTATGCAGTCTTCAGCATTTGCGGCATGACATAATTGAAGAGTCAATGGACAAGGACCTATCAGATTTTTCCTTTTTCCTAGCTGGCTGTAAGGTGATGCGGCGAAGGGAAAAAGATATTTTGTGCAAAGAGTTGGATGGTCGGGTTGAAGTAGTGTCAATGTAACAGATATTCTTGTGAACCCAAGTGTATACAAATGACTTTCAATACATGAAGTTTATTGAGCTCATTTTTCAATTGTGCCCTATGAAAAAGTGTGCTTGAAATACATTTCTTTACCATGTTAAATCTCTCTCTCTCTCTCTCTCTCTCTCTCTCTCTCTCTCTCTCTCAATGTTAGACAAGACAAAGACATGATAGAAGAGTCATCTTAATTCATTAGAAAGTACAAACTCGTCCGTGAACAATGGACTGAGATACAATTTCTGTAAGTATGGAATCAAAATGTCTTCAAGGTAAAAATCGAAGGAATGCCCCTCGAAAGAAGGTGGTGAGATAGTTGTTCCCGGCGGATTTAGTTCTCCCTTTTCAGGAGTATCATCAATCAGTATTGTATTAGTTGCATCAAAGGGTACACCGATTTGGCTAAGCGGTTTGTACAAAAGAGGTAAGTGTGGTTTTTTAGGGTGGTAGCGGCCCTCAACGGTAACGCATTTTCTTTGATCATAAAAAAAGGAAAAATCTGACGTGTGAGCGTCGCATACACTGCAAACTATTGTAACTAGTGGCGACAAGTTTTGCCTTTGCATTGAAGACCATATGGCAACTCTGAAGCGCGGAAGAAGAAACTGAATAAATTCCTTGGTTCCTGGACGAACCACGACTCGACAAGTTCCCATCCGAAACGTTTGCAAATCCTCAAAGGGTTCTGTGTCACCGAGAGGCACCCGCATCAGCAGCAATCCATTGACGTCCAAGATAATCAACCTCTGTAAAAGTTGACAAGTACATATAAGTAGTTAGAAGCTGAACATATTTTGCCATACTTGAATAGACATTATCGGAACAACCGTATCTACAGGTAGCAAGGGTCCATACTGGGTCTCTGTAGTGTTGATGTCGTTGTTGCTCTCCTTTGCTTTAGCTTCATCATTCACATCTTCATAGTCATCATTCACATCTTCATCAGGGGTCTCCCCCATGGCTCTTTCTGCCTCATTCAAGGTTTCCTCCAAGGTCTTTTCCTCTCCCTCGGTTGACCGGCTTGCCTCATACATCCTTGCCTGATCCATATCAGTTTGCTCATCCCTAGGCCTGCTTTCCTCATCCATATCCTTTTGCTCATCTATAGGCCTGCTTTCCTCATCTTGGGTTTCAGCCATAGGCTCTTTTGGCTCCTCCACTGGCTGACTTGGCTCTTTCATTGTCTCCTCTGGTTGTACACTAGCACCTTCCATATGCTCATTTGACCTTTCCTCATCCTCGGCTCTTTCATCTTCTGCTGATATGACCCCCTCGGCCCGTTGTGATTCCACTGTATCGGATGCAGGGGTTTGTCGTGGTGGCACGTCATGTATTGTTAGATCAATAGTGCGGTCATCCAAGCCGCTATCTTCAAGCTCTCTGGGGCTAGACATAGTAAGCAGGTGTTGTATTAAACTTACCTGGTATCTTTGCAAATACTCATATGTGTAGTTTTTTAAAGCACTCTGCAAAATTGAAAGACCACATGGTGAGAATTCTTTTATAAACTAAACCAAAACTAACTGAATGCATTGCCAAATGGGTAACTTAGTCATGAAAGGTTTTAATGCAAAGTAGCTTTGCAGGACATATTCTGCATGGAGAAGACATCTCCAGCCGCAAGAATTTCCATCGGTTTGATTTGGGACAGGTACATCTTTGATTGGGGCCTTGTATAGTTCATACCTTCCACATAGCTTGCCAT